>NC_080543.1:127490558-127615558 GCF_028640845.1 Ahaetulla prasina
CAAATTGTGTCCGGGTTTATACTCTCTGCTTTAACTGTGCAGACTTTAAGACTCTGCCAAATTTGGCCATGCTCCGGTTACCTAGGTAACCATCAAAGATGATGTAGAATCAAGACATGGTATGGCAATATGCACCCTTCAGTTATTTGCAACTAGGAAAGTGTGTCAGAAATGTGTGTGCATGTGGTGTATTTAAGTCCCAGTAGTTAAGCAGACAGAATTAATGTCTGGCAGAAAATTAGATCTTTATTTATTTTTTTAATAAATTAAAGAAAGGAACTGCAGAACATGTATTATTTCCACATAACGATAACTCTTTTTTGTGAACTGGCTACAGTCAATGTGTTGTGTTCCCAGCAATCCCTTCTGCATCAGACATATAAATATAACAACACTTGAAAATGATCTTTTCCAGGTCTTTGTTTCCTATTGTTACCTTTTCAATAATTGTCCTTCCTTCCTTCTTTTTTTCTTCCTTTAAGAGAGAACATTATGTGGGTTTTACCACTGCACAATGTTCTTCTGGGTTGAAAACAGGTATATTATAGTCCTCATTAAAACAAATTAAATAAATAGACAAACCCTTGCTGCTGACAGTTTAATTTGCTAACATTTCTCAAAAGCGATCTACTGCACTTTGGTAGGTGAGGATCAGGCAATAGGTTCTCGGGCTCTTCTGACAGGAAGGTTGAGGAAGAGAGAAGTAAACAAATTTTACTTTGTTTAGGGCCTCTGGTGGCTCAGCAGACTAAGTCTGCCTGTTATTAACACAGCTGCTTGCAATTACTGCAAGTTCAAGTCCCACCAGGCCTAAGGTTGACTCAGCCTTCCATCCTTTATAAAGGTAGGTAAAATGAGGACCCAGATTGTTGGGGGCAATAAAAAGTTGACTTTGTATATAATATACAAATGGATGAAGACTATTGCTTAACATAGTGTAAGCCGCCCTGAGTCTTCGGAGAAGGGCGGGATATAAATTCAAATAAAAAAAAATATTTTCCCCTTATAATACTTATAATACTTGCTTTAACAACAGCACAACAACAGGAACAACAAAAACAACAATAATAGCAACAATATTATGTAACAGTGGTATCCATTGTCATTGGGGCATTTGGTACCATGTCCAAGAATTTTATAAGATACATCAAGAAATTGCAGCTTCCTGCAATAACACCAGCAGAACTGCAAAAAACTGTGTTACTTGGAACATCATATATTTTAAGAAGGTACTTGGTTGATACCTAGGATGCTGGCAGCAACCTGTATCAACCATTAACACCAGTCAATGGTATTTGTGATGCCTTTTTAAATGTTCAGTTGACTGAATTTCATTTTTAATGAATAAAGTAAATAATAACAACAACAACAACAATAACAACAACAACAACATCTTAAGAAGATACTTGGTTGATACCTAGAACGCTGGCAGCAACCCGTATCAACCATTAACACCAGTCAATGGTATTTGTGATGCCTTTTTGAATGTTCAGTTGACTGAGTTGTATGTTTAATGAATAAAGTAAATAACAACAACAACAACAACAACAATAACAACAACAACATCTTAAGAAGGTACTTGGTTGATACCTAGGATGCTGGCAGCAACCCGTATCAACCATTAACACCAGTCAATGGTATTTGTGATGCCTTTTTGAATGTTCAGTTGACTGAATTTCATGTTTAATGAATAAAGTAAATAATAATAATAATAACAACAACAACAACAACAACAACAACAACAACAGTAGTAGCAGCAGCAGCAGCAACATAATTGGAAGTATTCAAGAAGAGTCTCATTGTCTATCATTTTGAATTCCTGCATGGAGCAAAAGATCAGACCCAATGGCCTCAATAATTCCTCCCACTTCCCATTGCATAACTGATTCCATTTCACTCTCTGCAGATGAACACAGTGAAAGAAAGTTGAAGGTGTGGTTTCCGCTTTGCTATCCATGCCATACCTTCCATGCACAGGAGATTCTGTTTGCCCAGAGATTTAGATAAGTGTCTCATGAGTACTGCATATTGTCAATAAACCGGATTGAACGTCACAATGCACATTCTTGGGGATTTAGATAGCCATGTTTATGTTGTCACATTAGTGCTTTCCTCAGAAATTGGGGATTACCATTGAGCCATGATGGGACACTGCAATAAGGCTTGTATGCCAATATATTGATCAGGATATTCTTTGAACTTGGTTGTGCTTGAGAAGGTGAGGCATGGGAATGAGCAGATTTGGTTCTGATGTGCTTAAACATTGTTTAATGTTGAGTCCAAATTGTAGCATTATAGACATCACCCTGTCAACAAAAGTGCGTATAGTCAAGGCTATGGTTTTCCCAGTTGCAATGTATGGCTGTGAAAGTTGGACTATAAGAAAGGTTGAGTGCCAAAGAATTGAGGCCTTTGAACTCTGGTGCTGGAGAAGACTCCTGCGAGTCCCTTGGACTGCAAGGTGATCAAACTGAGAGGAGTCCTAGAGGAGATCAACCCTGACTGCTCTTTAGAAGACCAGATCCTGAAGATGAAAGTCGAATACTTTGGCCACCTAATGAGAAGGAAGGACTCCCTGGAGAAGAGCCTAATGCTGGGAATGATTGAGGGCAAAAGAAAAAGGGGATGACAGAGAATGAAGTGGCTGGATGGAGTCACTGGAGCAGTATGTGTGAGTTTAAATGGACTCCAGAGGATGGTAGAGGAAAGTTAGAAGGCCTGGAGAAACCTTGTCCACAGGGTTGTGATGGGTCAGACACAACTTTGCAACTAACAACAAAAGTGAACATGGACACAATTTGATGGATAGTGGCAAAAAAACTTAATAGAATCTCATTCACTTATTTTAAAGTTGCAATATGTATAAATATCATTTTTGCATAATAATGTAGAAGATGATAAGGCTGAGCCCGATGGAGGGGTTAAGAATATCATCAGTTTGGAATCCCTTCATGCTCATAAGAGATCTAAGTCCAATCCTCCTTAAATTCCATTGAGTCTTACCTACAGCCAATTTGTCTTAAACATTAGGAGTTCAGATCCTTGTTGAAAAGTAGCATGGAATAAACTTGTACTCATTTGAAGAACCCTGGTTTCTGATTTCATGATAAACATTTTAGATTTCATTTATTATTGTGCGTATGACTGGTTGCTTTTTTGAAAGAAAGAAAGAAAGAAAGAAAGAAAGAAAGAAAGAAAGAAAGAAAGAAAGAAAGAAAGAAAGAAAGAAAGAAAGATGGATGCACAGGATATAAAAGTACAACACAATATTAGCAATCATAGCTAGAAGTTAGTTGCTTAATGCAATCATATGGTTTGATCCCGTAATGCTTTTTTCCCCGTTTCCTGAGTGCCATATGAACATCTACCCCGCTGTGTTCTTTTCTGCAATTACACATTTTCTTTTAAATGTAAATTGTCTCCTATTACATTATTTTCTGCAGCTTGCTTTGTTCCGATACCACACATGTTTATTTATAAACAGATTACTACATATGTTAACAATTACAATAACATCATGAATGTTGTACGCAAAAAACCCCAGATAAAATCTTTAGGAAAAAAAATGTCTCAAAATTAGAATGAGAAATGTTCGGATTGATATGGTAGCGAGACATAACAATAACTAAACATACAATAAAGATGGTGAAAACCAAATTTTGGGTTTTCTTTGATTCCGGTGGTCACTGGAAGGATGACTGGAAGGGAAGAATGAAATATTTCGTCTGTATATTAAGCAACTAGTGGTAAAAAATAAAGTAGAAAATTAGAGAAAAGTAAAGTAATTTTTGGCTTCAAGGGTCAGTGAATGTCTAGTAAGAAGAAGTACAATAATTTCTCCCACTCCAAATATTTCAGGATTTATTTATTTGTTTGTTTGTTTGTCCAACATGTACAAGATAGCAGGTATAGGTATAAACATAAACAAAGGAAGGATGTGCAGATAAATGGTAACAGTAAGACAGGAACGGTAGACGTGCTGGTGCGCTTATGTATGCCCCCTTTACAGACCTCTTAGGAATGGGGTGAGATCCACGGTAGATAGTTTGAGGTTGAAGCTGTGAGCAGGGAAGCTGTAACAATGGAGTTGGGTAGAGCATTCCAGGCATTGACCACTCTGTTGCTGAAGTTGTATTTTCTGCAATCGAGTTTGGAGTGGTTTACCTTGAATTTGTATCGATTCTTTGCCCGTGTATTATTGTGGTTGAAGCTGAAGAAGTTGTTGACAGGTAAGATGTTGTAGCAGACAATTTTGTGTACTATGCTTATATCAGACTGCAGGCAGCACAGTTCCTGATTGTCCAAACCCAGAATTTCAAGTCTGGTGGCATAAGGTATTCTATTGTGAGCAGAGGAGTGGAGGACTCTTCTCATGAAATACCTCTGGTATTGATAACACCTCAATCGTGTTAATGTCCGATATACAGTGTGGATTCCAGGCGGATGAGCTGTATTCAAGAATTGGTCTGGCAAAGGTTTTGTATGTCCTAGTTAGCAATACAATGAGTTGGAAGATCAGGGAGTAATATATTAATTTTCCACAGAGAAGAGAATATTTTCCCATCTTCCCCAAAATACCTTTTTTTTGTTCTAATAATTGTTGTTTTCTTACCAATACAGAAATGGTTTATTATTACTTTTTTTTAAAAATGGACTTCCGATCCAATCTTCCATCCTGATCTATCCTGAAAATCACCCCTCCCAGTAGCTGTCATGAGGGAATTTCAAAGAGGAAGATAAAAGTTGGGGGGAATGAAGTCATCCTGCTACTATTTCTCTATGGGGAGTGATGCCCACCTCCCATCAACTCAATTTTGCCTCAGGGCAAAATTTGTGCCTTGTGCTTGACACTGAATAACTAGTATAACCCTGGTTTTGGTGATAGCACAGATGCATCTCAAAACTCATCTAAAAGTTCAGTGTTAATGAAAATTCCCATCCAGGTACATCGATGACATCAAATTAATAAACTAAAATCAAATCATCACTTCAAAAATATGTATTAGGGGAATCTTCTAAAATAGTCATTCTTATTTTTGAGTTGAGTTGTGAAGTCATGTCTGACCCATCACGACCCCATGGACAAAATTCCTCCAGGCTTCTTGTCCTCTATCATCCCTTGGAGTCCATTTAAGCTTTCGCCAACTGCTTTAGTGACTCCATCCAGCCCTCCGTCCCCTTCTTTTGCCCTCAATTGTTCCCAGCATTAGGCTCTTCTCCAGGGAGTCCTTCCTTCTCATTAGGTGGCCAAAGTATTTGACTTTCATCTTCAGGATCTGACCTTCTAAAGAGCAGTCAGGGTTGATCTCCTCTAGGACTCCTCTCAGTTTGATTGCCTTGCAGTCCAAGGGATTCGCAGGAGTCTTCTCCAGCACCAGAGTTCAAAGGCCTCAATTCTTTGGCGCTCAGCCTTTACCTGTACTTCCTTAGAGTCAATCCTGGTAAATACAAGGATATTCCATATATTTTTTCTAGCTATAATATGGAAGTGAATTCCCATTCAAGCTGACAGCCCTGGGATTCACTTGTGGTCATCCATCTAATCAGACCCAACACTTATTTTCTTTTCACAGTTTAGATCACATCAGTCAAGGTCAGAAACACCTTATAACAACCTTTAATGTAAACACAGGGAAACTGCACTTGGGCAGTTATTGGCATGCAGCCAAACACACAAACAATGAGACACTTAGAGGTCATCGAAAATCGGATCAATTCAGCAGCAGAACTAGAAGGAATGATACCTACTTTTTGCTTGCAGTCAATACTTTAATGTTACTGCAAGGTCAGCTACAATAATATCTCCAGTCATTGCATAGAAATAATCCTGAAGAAGAATCATTTCTTTAGAGAAATATTTATAATATAGAATTAGAGCCACTAATTATATCAAAAAGGAGGAATTGTAGCTCAGGACTGAAGTATAGTTCAGTGCAACTCTGAGTTGAATATATTCTCTTCTAGCAGATATTTATTTATTTATTTGTCACAACAGTATATATAAGCATAAGCATGAAATAACTATACGATATATAAGCATAAATATAATCATAAGCATGTAATAACTATATGAAATTGGATACAATCAAAGGGAACATTAGGACAGGAGCGGTAGGCATGTTGGTGCTCTTATGCGTGCCCTTTACAGACCTCTTAGGAATGGAGTGAGGTCAATAGGAATGGGGTGAGGTCTGGAACGAGCTCCCTCTGGGGCTTTGTCAACTCCCCGATCTCAGGTCCTTCCGCCGCGAGCTGAAGACATTGCTGTTTCGAAGAGCAGGACTAGCTTGAACGTAGTTTTAAATTGGGGTTTTTAAATCAGGGGTTTAAATGGGGTTTTAAATTTGTATTTAAAAGTTTTAAGGCATCAAGTGAATTTAATTGTCTATTCTTTTTGCTGTTTTATATGTATTATATGTTTTCTGTTGTTTTATTGGCTGTGAACCGCCCTGAGTCCTTCGGGAGATGGGCGGTATACAAATATAATAAATAATAATAATAATAATAGTAGATAGTTTTTGGTTAAAGCTTTGGGGATTTTGGGAAGAGACCACAGAGTCAGGTAGTGCATTCCAGGCATTAACAACTGTTTCTGAAGTCATATTTTCTGCAGTCAAGATTGGAGTGGTTCATATTAAGCTTAAATCTATTGTGTGCTCATGTATTTTTGTGATTGAAGCTGAAGTAGTCTTCAACAGGAAGGATGTTGTAACAGATGATTCTATGAGTTAAGCTCAGGTCTTGTCGAAGGCAGCGGAATTGTAGCTCAGGACTGAAATATAGTTCAGTGCAACTCTGAGTTACAGATATTCCCTTCTAGCAGATATCTCTTCTATCTCTGAGTTCTGTGAGTTTGCAGCCCTTTCATTACCAAACTAAATAACATCATCAATTATCAATGATGAATGAAACATGATGAATGAAACATCTGCAAGAAAACCACCAAGCTCAGAGAGTCCCAAAAACCCCACCATTTAACCCTGAAATATTCTCTTCTATCTAGTTTTTGTTGTATCGTATAAGATGATCATGTACCAACCTAATGGAGATGTCAACAACCTTTTTCACCCAAGTAGTAAAAAAAAAAATGTGATTTCAGATATACAAAAATGCAAAAAGCATTTTCATCAAATTTTGTCATAAAATTGATACACTTCCTTATCTCTATAGATATCTACACTAATTATCACATTTCTAATTCATATATTCTTTCATCCATATAGGTTAGCTTGATATCTAATTCAATCGAATCTATCATAACAAATTATCATAAAAACTGGTCCTATATCTCAGCATTTCAATGGTCCCATATCCCAGCATTTCTCCTCCTTTCCAGCCAATAATAAAATTTGTTCCAGATTTCGTAACACTCTGATTCATTCTTATCTTTTAGTTCCAAGGTCAGTCTGTCCATTTCCACAAAAAATGTCTAATGAAAATGTTTAAATGGGAGATTTCACCCTATGTCGACTGTTTTTAATTGGTATTATAAATAAAAAACTTTTTTATATAAAAAAAAATGAAAAAATAAAAATGCAAAGCATGAAAATAAATAAGCAAGCATATGGCTTTTCTCCTTGGCCTGCAAGACAGCAGTCCAGGAGTAATGCTAATTTCACATCCAGAGGGACATCAGAGCTAGCATTTTACTTCCTACATGCTAAGAATCTCTTAGATCTCTGAGTTTATGGAGATCTTCAGTCATCCAGGTCATGGTTATCCCAAAGATGTTTTTTTTTCCCCAAACAGCAAGTGGACTTTTTGGTTTTTCTTTGAAGCTGTTTTGCTTCTCATCCAAGAAGATCTTCCTCACCATATAATGCTCTACTTGGGGAGGTATATAACTGAGATGAAGAAATTAACAGCCAAGGATTTCTTTCTTTATATGTTGAGTTCTCTATTTAAATTATGCTCTGCTCCTCAAACCTCAGACACCTATTCGTCAAGGTGTGTAGCAAGAAGGTTGCAAGAGACCCGGAACCATGGGTTAAGTAGTCATATTTACTGATGTTGTGACCCAGACCCAAGTAGGTAGTAATAAACTTAATCTGTGAAAAAGCAAACTTTATTCGAACAGCTGGGAATTACTTCATTCCCAGCATCGTTCAACTCAAAGTAAAACAAATGCCTCCCAACACAAATTCCTCAGTTATCTCACAAACCTTAGTCCAATTAGGCAAACTGTCGAAGGCCCTTCCTGGCAAATGTCCAGAAGCCACAAAAACAAAAACGTACACGAAGCTGAAGATGGAGCAGAAGATGCAGCTACACCGTTTTCCGCCAATGCTGAAACACTGGTGCTGGTCTGTTTTAAGCCTTATGGGAGGGGCCAATCATCTCTTGGCCCTACTCTTGAGTTGTCTTCTCTGCTTGAGCTGCTCCTGCCTTCTGGCAGCTCTTCTCATGCACGCATTAGGAACAGGCTCCTCCTGTTCCTCTGCCTCACTACTATCAGTCTCTGGAGGCTCTGGAGCCCGCACCTCACTCCCCGATGGCCCTGGCCTTACCTCAGCCTCATCGCTGTCTGACTCCATTGCCAGCTCCATAGGCTGCTGACAGACCACAACAACTGACTAGAGCTTGAGCAAGTCCTTCCCCTTCCATTCACCCAGATGTGAATGGATACCTTGAACCTGCTAAGGTTTGGACAGATTGCAATAGCACTTAGCAATAGCTCTTAGACTTAAATACCGCTCCATGGTGCTTTACAACCTTTGGAGTCAGAAAGCAGTGAGACAGACAAATAGCTGGAGTCTGTTCCCAGTGTGCACATGCACAGAGTTGCCAGATGAACAACTGAGGAACAAGGGTCGACTTGGGAGTAAGGCCACAGGTAGACAATGAATGGCCCCTCCCATAGGGAATAAAAGAGGAGCGAACAGGGAGGATAGTTTGCAGGAGACAATTAGCTCGCTTAACTGATTTGTGACTCTCAGTGAATCTTTGCCAAGTTTTGAAGATATCGGCCTGGCAGTTCTCCAAGCGAGATAAGGACTGTGACTGTAAATGCTCTCTTGAAAGACTTTGTTGGATGTCAATGTGAGAAATTCACAGCAACTTAATAAAAAGGGGTTTTTGTTGGCACAAGGTGTTTGCGTCCTGGTTTGGGAACACCTACATCAGAAAAATAACTTCTAGGAAGGTAAGGAAACAATCTCTCCAGACAACTATCAAGTTCTGATTTTCTTATATTCTGTACATCTTCCTTTCTTCATTTCACCCGTTCTCCTACCCAGGTCTCAGCATTATTTCAGCCTTTTGAGTAAATATAATATTTTGGAACTATTTTGTAGAGTGAAAAGCATTAGATTCCCTCCTGCCTAAATGTCTATCATTGTGCCTCTCACTTGGAGAGAAATGCTGATCACAAAACAGTGAAAACACTCTTATAAAATAGCAACGTGGCTTATTTCCTTCCATATTGGTTTCCTTGCAAATAATTATTGTTTGTATTTAATTTTGAAATTACCAAAGAAATAGTAACTGCTATTCTTCTTCTTTTTTTTAAAAAAAGAAATGCACATTTGAAAAAGACTGTTTAATAATTTGGCTTCCAGGTCTACAGTTTAAACTGTAATGTAGAATTAAAATAGTACAATGTTCCCAGGATTTCTCTATCATGGTAATGGGTAGGGATTATGCAATGGGACTTTTAAATGCATTCGCGAATAGATTTTCTCCTATGTTTTTGAAAGAGATGCACAAACTTTTTTTCCTTTATTCTTTTTTTAAAAAAATGTTTTCTGCCAAACAATCCCATTTGAATCACAGGTTTGAAAACTTGCTCTGCAAAATAAAGTTTTTCTTTTTTTTTAATGCACTGCCAAATGATTGTCATCAACCACATTTGACTTAAATGAACAATGGCTATTATTCCAGAGCACAAGTAACCCCCTGATCCACATCTATGCGATCACACTATGCACAGTTATCTTGGTTCTGCATCCTACTTTCCTAAGTGAGTTTCTCTCAATCCATCTCTCTGTTCTGTACTTCGTTGCGTGTTTGCACTGTTATCTACAATAATAAGCACACGTCCTGTTTTGTGCCGAAAATGAAAAAATCACATGTCTTCTGACATTTATCTGACTATATTATCCTCCAAGGTAAAGCGTATGTGACATTTAAAAAGCTACCCATTGCACTGTCAAATTCATTTTATTTTCTCCATGGATGTGGGTGTTACAACTACCTAAGGTATAATCTCAAATCTATAGGGTCTCATTTTTTAACAATATCAGTGGAAGAGTCCTAGGAGGCAATGAATACAATGTAGACTCTTCTTGTTTCTATGGCATTATTCATGACAGTGAGGAAGGTACTGTAATAGTCTGTGAGAATGACCTTGGAAATTGGAGGGAGAGCTATGGACTGGACACCTGGTGTGTAAAAAGTAGCCCATGTTTAAAAAGTAGCCCAGCCCAAAGAAGGATGGAAGGTGAAGGAATCTTTCAGAAGGGTTTTATCCCTTCTGGAGCATGAAAGCGAAAGAAGGAAGACACACTTTTACTTTTGCAAGATTCTGTTAATGTAACCCCATACAGAACAGTATTCTTTTTTTTTTTCCTTAGTATTCTTGATTGCACTTCTTTTTCTGAACCACATCACATGGCTAACAGAAATAGAGCAGAATGAGACAACTCGTCACAGCCAACTCATCACAGCCAACCACTATGGCCAACTCGCCATGGCCAACTTGCCATGGCCTATTCACTATGACCAACTCGCTATACCCAATTTGCCATGGCCAATTTGCTATGGCCAACTCACTGTGGCTATAGCCAATTCACCATGGCCAACTCGCTACGGCTAATTCACTATGGCCAACTTGCCATGACCAACTTGCTATGGCCAACTCATCATGGCCAACTCGCTACGACTAACTCACTATGGCCAACTTGCCATGACCAACTTGCTATGGCCAACTCATCATGGCCAACTCGCTACGGCTAACTCACTATGGCCAACTTGCCATGACCAACTTGCTATGGCCAACTCATCATGGCCAACTCGCTACGGCTAACTCACTATGGCCAACTTGCCATGACCAACTTGCTATGGCCAACTCATCATGGCCAACTCGCTACGGCTAACTCACTATGGCCAACTTGCCATGACCAACTTGCTATGGCCAACTCATCATGGCCAACTCGCTACGGCTAACTCACTATGGCCAACTTGCCATGACCAACTTGCTCTGGCCAACTCATCATGGCCAACTCGCTATGGCCAGCTTGCCATGAACAACACGCTATGGTAATCTCGTCATGGCCAACTCACCACAGGACAAGTCACAACAGGACAATTCAACAAATTGTTGAAAGTCAAATTAATTTCAATGGAGCCGTGGCCAATAATAATGAAATAAAGTCAATCCAGAAATAAAAAGAGTTACAATAGTTCTGACCAAAATGTGGTCACCAATAGTAAAAGTAACTCAATGAAACAATTAATACGGCATTGAATTGTCCTGCTGTGCCCCATGACTAATTGGCTGTGGCGAGTTGGCCAAACCCAACCCTAGACCAAACATAGGGTACATTATGTTTCACAATTGGTTTCTAATTTATGCATTTTTTGTTCACTTTTAATATTCAATATCTTAACATTTTAACATTTTCTATTTCTGTTTTGATGATGTTGTAAACTACCACAAGAGGTGCTTGACAGTGAGATGGGTAGCATATGAAATTTAATAAATAAATAATAAATAAACAAATAAAAATAGTCATATTATATCCCCTGGATATAATCCAGGGGATATAATATTCTTCCTTGCAATTCTTCCTTGCCAATCCCATTTCTTGCCTCCAAGCAATAAGATCTCAGTAGGAGGTTTGGGTTTTTGTTTTTGTTTTTCTTTGCACTCCTGTAAATGTAGAGAGATATTTCAACATATTTTCAGAGTTGCTGTTTTTAAAAAGCAGGCTTATGATCAAAGTCTGACATGCATCCCAAAGAATGGATGTCTTCTACACAGTGGTGAAAAGACTAGACTCTTGGAGAGGGTGAGCACATGTAAAATATATATATATATATATATATATATATATATATATATATATATATATATATATATATATATATATATATATATATATATATATATATATATATATTATACAAGGGCAGTGTTTATCCCTCAATTCCTATTATTCAAAAACACTGAGCTTCCAAGAAAAAGGCTCAGATTAATAGATTAACAGAGTTGGAAGGGACCTTATTGGTCATCTAGTCCAACCCCCCACTCAAGCAGGACACCCTACACCATTTCTGACAAATGGCAGTCCAATCTTTTCTCAAGTGATGACGCTCCCACAACATCTGAAGGCAACTTCCGTTCCATTGGTTGATTGTTCTCACTGTCAGAAAGTTCCTCCTTATTTCCAGGTTGAATCTCTTCATGGTTAGTTTCCATCCATTATTCCTTGTCTGGACTTCAGGTGTTTTGGAAAATAGCTTGACCTCCTTCCTCTCTGTAGCAGCCCCTCAACTATTGGAAGACTGCTCTCATGTCTCCCCTGGTCCTTCTCTTCACTATTTTATTTATTTATTTATTTATTAATCGTATTTATATACCGCCCTATCTCCCGAAGGACTCAGGGCGGTTCACAGGCATTTAAAAACATATAAATATAAATACAGAATAAAAACAATTAAGAAACTTATTTGAAAGCCCGTTAATTAAAATATACAAATAAAACCCAATTAAAACCCATGAATTTAAAACCTAGCTCAGTCCTGCACAATTAAATAAATATGTTTTAAGCCCGCGGCGGAAGGTCCGAAGGTCCGGAAGCTGGCGGAGTCCGGGGGGAAGTTCGTTCCAAAGGGTGGGAGCCCCCACAGAGAAGGCCCTTGCCCTGGGCGTCGCCAGACGACATTGCCTTGCTGACGGCACCCTGAGGAGACCCTCTCTGTGAGAGCGCACGGGTCGGTGAGAGGTATTTGGTAGCAGTAGGCTAGACTAGCCATTAACAGTTCCTGCAACTGTTCTTCATATGTTTTAGCCTCCAGTCCCCTAATCATCCTGGTTGCTCTTCTCTGCACTTTTTCTAGAGTCTCAACATCTTTTTTATAGTGTGGTGACCAAAACTGGATGCAGTACTCTAGGTGTGGTCTTACTAAAGCTTTATAGAGTGGTATTAGTACCTCACTTGATCTTGATTGTATCCCTCTGTTAATGTGGTTTAGTATTGCATAGGCTTTTTTTCTTTTTGCATTGGCTCATTTGAGGTTAGGAGGTAATCACCAAGCAACGAGTTTAAGTAAAACATCTTTCAGAACACCTGTTGTTAACAGGTAGTGAGATTCAAGTATCGGTATTTGATTAAAATTCTAGGTGGCAACTTATTTTGCAGGCGTAATGAAATATTCCTTTGTCTAGCATCTTTCCTGTAATTTCTTGCTGTGACAGCAGGCAGATTTAGCAGAGAAGTCTGGAGGAGGTAGAATCTAGCCACAGAAACATTGCTAAACGTTGGCCTACAGGTACCGTATTTTCTGGAGTATAAGACACACTTTTTTTCCCAAAAAAAGAGAGTGAGAATCTGGGTGCGTCTTATACTCCGAATGTAGACCTGTCCAGCTTCTCAAACAGAGGTTTCAGAGGCTTAAAAAAAGCATCAGAAAAGAAACTTCAGAAAAAAATCTTTCAAACAGAGCTTCAGGAAAAAAAAGCCCCCAAACAGAGCTTCAGAAAAAAAGCCCCCAAACAGAGCTTCAGAGGCTTTTTTTCTGAAACAAAGTTTCAGATGTTTCAGAGGGAAAAAAAAGCAAGGCACAGAGCCTATAACCAAGAAACCTGTTGCTAAAATTCACCTCTGGGAAAAGCTGATTGCAGGTATTCCAGAAGGCCAATCCATCTGCCAATCAGCTGTTTTCTTATTTTCCTCCTCAAAAACTAAAGTGCGTCCTATATGGTGCATTTTATACTCTAAAAAATATGGTAAATTTTTAAGACAAATGGAGGAGCTTTCACTGCAACAAAACGGGGGAACCACTCCAAGAAAGAAAGAAGCCATGTGAAATTTCAGAAACAAAAATTGCGCCTCTTTGGGTTGGTCTTCAGTTCTGGGTGAAGGGAAATTTAAGAATGAAAGATTTTCCACTATGAAGCTTCCAGCATCCTGAAAAATGTTTTCTGTATTTCTCAGGGTTAATGCTTTGGCTCAATAAGAGTTTCCTTCTTCTTCTTCTTCTTCTTCTTTTTTTTTTTTTGGCACATTTATATATATAAACGTTTGAAGAAGTCTTCTTTGTTACAAAGGAATGGCATGGCATAGCTGAGCATCTGTGGTAGTGATTGGCTGGATAGAATTGATTTCTCTTTGTTCTGGCTTGGACTTTGAATCCAGACACAGAATCTCTGTGAGTGGACTTCTGGTTTGGATGTTGATTTCTTCAGCCAATATTGCATCCTATAGACCAGGGGTCTCCAACCTTGGCAACTTTAAGACTTGTGGACTTCAACTCCCAGAATACCTCAGCCAACAAAGATTAAAATGTTAAATTAAAATGTTAAATTAAAATGTTAAAGATCTTGGAATTTTCATATCAAATGATCTAAGTGCCAAAACCCACTGTAACTACATCGCAAAAAAGGCCTTAAGAGTTGTAAACCTAATCTTGCGTAGCTTCTTCTCCAAAAACACTACACTACTAACCAGAGCATATAAACATTTGCTAGACCAATTCTTGAATAGAGCTCGACTGTTTGGAACCCATACCACATTTCTGACATCAATATAATTGAATGTGTCCAGAAATATTTTACAAGAAGAGTTCTCCACTCCTCTGAATACAATAAAATACCTTATGCCACCAGACTTGAAATCCTGGGTTTAGAAAATTTAGAACTACGCCACCTTCAATATGATCTGAGTTTAAGTCACAGAATCATCTATTACAATGTCCTTCCTGTCAAAGACTACTTCAGCTTCAATTGCAACAATACACGTGCACACAATAGATTTAAGCTTAATGTTAACCTCTCCAATCTTGACTGCAGAAAATATGACTTCAGTAACAGAGTTGTTAATGCCTGGAATGCACTACCTAACTCTGTGGTCTCTTCCCAAAATCCCCAAAGCTTTAACCAAAAACTATCTACTATTGACCTCACCCCATTCCTAAGAGGTCTGTAAGGGGCATGCATAGGAGCACAAGCGTGCCTACCATTCCTGTCCTATTGTTTCCTTTCATTATATTCAATTAATATAGTTATTACATACTCATACTCATATATATGCTTATATATTGTATAATTATTTCATGCTTATGCTTATATATATTGTGTGACGAAAGAAAGAAAGAAAGAAAGAAAGAAAGAAAGAAAGAAAGAAAGAAAGAAAGAAAAAAAGAAAGAAAGAAAGAAAGAAAGAAAGAAAGAAAGAAAGAAAGTCTTAAAGTTGTCAAGGTTGGAGACCTTATAGACTTTGATGTATTGACTATGGAAATTCTCAGTCATCCAGGTTATGGTTGTCCCAAAGGTGCTTTTTCAAGAGGCAACTGGACTTTCTGGGTTTTTTTCTTTGAAGATAGACTAATAGAGTTGGAAGGGACCTTGGAGATCTTCTAGTCCAACCCCTTGCTTAGGCAGGAAACTCTACACCACTTCAGACAAATAGTTATCTAATCTCTTCTTAAAAACTTCCAGTGTTGGAGCATTTACAACCTCTGGAGGCAAGTTGTTCCACTGATTAATGGTTCTAACCATCAGGAAATTTCTCCTTAGTTCTAAGTTGCTTCTCTCCTTGAATATTTTCCACCCATTGCTTCTTGTTCTACCCTCAGGTGCTTTGGATAATAGTTTGACTCCCTCTTCTTTGTGGCAACCCCTGAGATATTGGAACACTGCTATCATGTCTCCCCTAGTCCTCCTTTTCATCAGACTAGACACACCCAGTTCCAGCAACTGTTCTTCATATGTTTTATCCTCGAGTCCCCTAATCATCTTGGTTGCTCTTCTCTGCACTCTTTCTACAGTCTCCACATCTTTTTTAGACGGTGGTGACCAAATTGGATGCAGTATTCCAATTTGGAGGATGTTTCACTTCTCATCCAAGAAGCTTCTTCGGCTCTCTGTTTGCTAAAGAAGCTTCTTGGATGAGAAGGGAAATGCTTTCAAAGAAAAAGAAAAAAAAAACAAGGAAGTCCAGTTGCCTCTTGAAAAAGCTTGTGGAACACTTTGTGATATTGTTTATTCAGTCAGAGAATGAGGCAGGGCCATCCCATAGAGCTTACAACCTACGTTACACAGGCCACCTGTCAAGAGAACTTAAGAAAATTGGTTCAGAATGTGTAGCCATTGTGTCCATCTGAAATTGTACATATATGAGCCGTCAGAAAGCAGATTGTCATGGAGGATTCAACCAGCCATAAAGATGCCAAGAGAAAGAGCAAACAAGGAAATAGAGAGCCAGCACCCATCATTTTAGCGTCATTAGGTTCAAAGCAGCCAGAATACAGAACGATGTTTTGTTTTGCATTTCATTAATCCGAAGAAAAGGTAAAAAGGATCTTTAAAATAAATAAATAAAGTAGGGCAAAGATCTTGGCAGGCTTCACGGAACGAACAGACACATTGTCATTCCGAGGGAAGCATATTGAGGACAGAGGTTAGACGTTGCTTCAAGCAGGAGAACTTTAATGACCTTGGAATGAATGTAAAATTTGAACAGAATCCACTTTGAGGATTGCGGATGAGAGTCTTGACATAAACTAAGAACAGACTTATTTATAGAACAGGAGAAAGAGATGAGTAATAATGATCTAAGATGATGCAGCCTTAAAAAAGAAAAAAAAATATTTTTTTTCTTTTCCAAAAACACCACACTACTAACCAGAGCATATAAAACACTTGCTAGACCAATTCTAGAATACAGCTCGCCTGTTTGGAACCCTCACCATATCTCTGACATCAATACAATTGAACGTGTCCAGAAATATTTTACAAGAAGAGTTCTCCATTCCTCTGAAAACAACAAAATACCTTATCCCACTAGACTTGAAATCCTAGGCTTAGAAAACTTGGAACTCCGTCGCCTTCGACAAGACCTAAGTTTAACTCAAAGAATCATCTATTGTAATGTCCTTCCTGTTAAAGACTACTTTAGCTTTAATTGCAATAATACAAGAGCAACCAATAGATTTAAACTTAATGTCAACCGCTTTAATCTAGATTGCAGAAAATATGACTTCTGTAACAGAATCATCAGTGCTTGGAATACTTTACCTGATGCTGTGGTCTCTTCCCATAATCCTAAAAGCTTTATCCAAAAACTTTCTACCATTGACCTCACCCCATTCCTAAGAGGACCATAAGGGGCGTGCATAAGCGCACAAACGTGCCTACCGTTCCTGTCCTATTGTTTTTCGTTTTTCTTTTTCTTTTTTTCTAATTTCTGATCGTTACTGGGTGCACAGTGCTTACCATATTTTTTGGAGTATAAGACGCACCTTAGTTTTTGGGGAAGAAAATAAGAAAAAAGCTGATTGGCAGGTGGATTGGCCTCCTGGAATACCCCCAATCAGCTGTTTCCGGAGGTGAATTTTAGCAACAGGTTCCTTGGTTGTGAGCTCTGTGTCTTGCTTTTTTTTTTTTTCTGCCTCTGAACTCTGTTTCAGAAAAAACATTTTTCTGCCTATGAAAGCCTCCAAAACAGAACTTCAGAAAAAAAGCCTCTGAAGCTCTGTTTGGGAGCTTCTTTTCTGAAGCTCTATTTGGGGGATTTTTTTCTGAAGCTCTGTTTGGGGGCTTCATTTCTGAAGCTCTGTTTGGGGGCTTCTTTTCTGAAGCTCTATTTGGGGACTTCTTTTCTAAAGCTTCTTTCAGCCTCTGAAACCTCCGTTTGAGAAGCTGGGTGGGGCTACATTTGAAGTATAAGATGCACCCAGATTTTCACCCTCTTTTTTGGGGGGGAAACGGTGTATCTTATACACCCAAAAATACAGTAATTATACATAAACATGGCTTGCCTAATTTAAAGAATAGAGTTAGGTATGGGGTTTATTTTTTCCCCAGCTAATATTCACACCAGAATCAGTCATTTCAAACCTCAGATCGTTTTCTCAAGTTTTGCACTTTTTTTTTTCCTGAGAGCAATATATCGCGCCCATCATGATTTCATTGGGAGAGAAATATGTATCGCGAGTTCCGAATCAACACATTTTCTAAACAATCCTATTTTGTTGCCTTCAGAATGGTGTCATTGGACATTTTCAATCACCATGAATCAATTTCCGCAGTGGGAGGGAGAGAGTGTAGGTGTTAGAGGCTACAATATTTTATCTAAGTAATATTATTCAGACTTTCACACCTTAAAGGCATCTTATTTATTTTAATGGGAACTTTGGTGTTTAAGAGAATAATGATAGATGTACCAATGTTGAGGCTGAAGGCCAATCTCGGTCCACAAAAGCGAAGGAAGATACCTTTTTTTCCACACAGCAGCATGTCATATGCAATAATATTGTGCGGTACACAAGGAGATATTTTAAATTTTGTAGCCAGGTGAAAAACAGCTTTTGGGGGAGTTATCTTCTTTACTATTACCTGCAAATAAATTTGTTGGTTGTATGAGGGATCAGAAAGAAGCTGTGTTCAGCTTCAATCTTCAGTCCTAACCTTGACTGCAAGCTAAACTCCTACAGGCATTTTTCAAGGGAGATAGAAAATACAAACATTAGAATTAAATCTTTTTTATGCCATATCAACAGATCAAAATATGGGACCCATTCTAGTCTATATAAGAAGGTTGTTGTTGTTGTTGTTGTTGTTTCTGCAGGATGTATTTGTCGAGTTTCTTACTGTCAGTGTTATATTTGATATTTATCACTTTGAATCTGTTAGATTAGAAGAACTCAGAATTTGGTTATGGTTGGTTTGCGGTTGTTGTTTTATTCTTTCAGTTGGTTGTTTTCCTTTTTTTTTAAAAAAAAATGTGTATTGGCTTTTTATTTGTAAGCCACCCAAATAAACAGGCAGCCTCAAAAATTTAAGAATAAATAATAAAGCAGAAGAAATCCAAGAAGCCAAGCTACATTCCTACAAATGGCTTTTGATTTATTCTTCAGTGCCTGATTATTCATATTAGAATTCACTGTTGTCTGCACTTACTGCTGTTGAACGTAAATGCTAAGCCAGAGTTTATATTGAACTTTTTTTTGGGGACCTGGTAGCATCATTATTGCAGGTAAACAAAGGAACAGTGAGTTGCTCAAACGATTGTTTGTTTTATCTCTTTTTTTTTTCTGAAGAAAAGGCTAAAGCATAAAAACAAATCAGAAACAAGCCATAATCCATGGTTTAGAAAATATGTCAAAGTCAAGATTAATATGATCCGAGATCTGTACGCCAACAAAATCTATATTTTAAGTTGCATTTTAAGAAAATAAGGGGCGTGCATAAGAGCACAAAAGTGCCTACCGTTCCTGTCCTATTGTTCCCTTCATTATATCAAATTAACATAGTTGTTGCATACTTTACTCATATATATATATATATATATATATATATATATATATATATATATATATATATATATGTTTTCTGAGGTTTCATGGTGTTTATATAGGTCTGTTATTCAGCCTGCAGAAATAATTCTAGGTTCATTCGTCATTCAGGCTCAGCAGTTTGGAGCAGATGATTGCAGCTCTTCTTTAATCTGCTAGTGGGGTTTGACCGATTGCTGGCTATGATTGGGTTTTTTGCCTGATTGTGGTCCTGATGGCCTGTCATTCACTGGTCTGAGTTGCAGGATCTGAGCTGTGAGCCGCACTGTGCTACATCTTCGTAGTGGGTGTCAGTGCTGGATGGGATTGAGCGTAGCTTGCTGCAGCTGCGGTCTGGCTTCTGGTCCTTGGTCGTGCTTCCTGATCAGTGTGGGTTTCAGTGTCACCACCACACATCCACCCAGTGTCACCACCACACATCCACCCAGAAAGCACACCCAAACCCACACTGATCAGGAAGCACGACCAAGGACCAGAAGCCAGACCGCAGCTGCAACATTAGCCATTTCAAACCCCTCCAATCCATACATGCAGCAGACTGACACCCACTACGAAGATGTAGCACGACCACGAACACGAAGCCAAACAGCAACAGTGCAGCTCACCAGCTCAGATCCCCCTGCAACTCAGACCAATTTGAGCACAACCAAGCCCCCACCCAAACAGGACACACCCCCATCCAATCAGAGCACAAAAAAACCCACATCCAATCAGAGCACAGCCAAGCTCCCACCCAATCAGTTCAAACCCCCACTAGCAGTTAAAAAGGAAGAAACAGCTGCAATCACACACTGCTCCCAGAAGCACGAAGCTGAAGCCTGAAGATGACGAATGAGACTTCGTCGAAACGTCGCCAAGACACTTCCAATTTTACGCGGGAGAAAACCCGAATAACCAAAGACCTACATATATATATATATATATATATATATATATATATGTATGTAGGTCTTTATATATATGTCTCTTATGATGTGTTGTTTTATATCGATGTTTGTGTATACTGTTGTGACAAAATGAAATTTAAAAAAAAATGTCAGCTCTCAATTGGGGCAGCATGTTAAAAAAAGCCACCCAGCAATAGTTTACTGGCTTTCAAAATAAAGGTTTATGCTATATTGGCTATTCTTTACCCTAGGAAAAAATACAAGTATTTCCTCTGAAAAGACATTTCCAATGTTTGATAATGTTGACAAAATGTTGTAGGAGCAGGAATTCCTCAAGAGCAGAAGATTTATACCATCGACTCTACTCTGATCTTCCTTTAGTTCTTTTTAGCAGGAATATCTATTAACACCCACACTGGTGTTATGGTTAAGCTTTCCATTTTCTGCGTTTGATAGGCCTTCCCATTAAGCAGCAACAGGAAGTGTTTACTCTGAATGCCACTCATTATGCTATGGAATGACAGCAGATGTTCTTCAGCCTTTTCTCTTTGTTCCCCAACTCCAAGCCTATCTCTGACTTACTGGGCTGATTTGCAATGAAAAGGAAGGGACTCCCCTCTTTGATTTTTGGACTGCCAGGGTTCCAAGGAACACCCTCAACGAAATAAAGCTCTGAGGCTTGAGGTTCCTCAAAGTTCCAATTTATTAGAGATGTCATGTTGGCACAGCTGGGAAAACCCGAAACTGAAAGCTTCCAGCTTTTCCACACCCAGTTGACAGTTCACAGCCCTGCCCCACACCCACAAGTTCATCACATTGTCCAATCAACTCTTCACACTCAATCAGATACAATCTTCAGGCAGTCTCCATCAGATGCTGGATGTCCTTGAATACAGAATGTTGTTATGACTAACTTTCTACTGCTCCAACAACAACCCCCTCCCAACTTCACCAGCTAAAATATGTGGCAGTTAAGAAGGAAAAAGAAAATTGCCTTCCAAAACTGACATGGACTTTGCTGACTGGAACATTTCCCTCTGAATCCTGGTTCCTATACGTAGAAGAAACATAGACAGCTCACATTAGAAATTCATATTTTCCCTGTATATGTATCGTACAGTGTGATACACTGGTTTAACTGCTTCAGACAGGAAGGCACTACAGAGAGTGATCAATTCCGCACAAGAAACTATTGGTTGCCCTCTAACACCACTAGATGACATCGCCAGGTCTTGCTGCTTTAGCAGACTAAGGAAGATACTCAGAGATGATTCACACCCTGGTCAGTATCTCTTCGCACTTCTACTATCGGGCAGAAGACATCGAAGCATAGCCAGCCGAACAAATAGATTTAAAAATTGTTTCTATCCTTGGGCTGTCAGACTCTTAAACACAACCACAATCACTCCATGCACATGCAGAAACTTATGACTAGTTTTTCTTTTTTCCCCCTAATTACTTGCATAGGGATTATTTTTTATACTATTTATGTTGTTTGTATATTTTTGTCATGGATTGCACCAATGAGGCTAAAACCAATTTCACTGTATACATGATGTACAACGACAATAAAGGCTATACTACTACTACACTATACTATACTATACTATACTATAATATACTATACTGCACAAGTCAGTAAGAGGGCTGTCAAAATATTTACAGACCAGAGGTGGGTTTCAGCAGGTTCTGACCAGTTACAGAGAACCGGTAGCAGAAATTCTGAGAAGTTTGGAGAACCGGTAGCAGAAATTCTGACTGGCCCCACCCACATCTATCTCTGCCTCCCAAGTCCCAGCTGATAGGGAGGAAATAGGGATTTTGCAGTATCCTTCCACTGGATTGGGGAGGGTATGGAGATTTTACTGTATCCTTCTCCTGGAGTGAGGTGGGAATGGAGATTTTACAGTATCTTCCCCTGCCACATCCATGAAGCCATGCCTAGTAAGCCATGCCATGCCTACCAAGCCACACCCACAAAACCGGTAGTAAAAATTTTTGAAACCCATCACTGTTACAGACCCCTCATATCCTGGACATAAACTGTTTCAACTCCTACCCTCAAAACGACACTATAGAGCACTGAACATCAAAACAACTAGATGCAGGGACAGGTTTTTTCCTCGAACGCCATCACTCTGCTAAACAAATAATTCCCTCAACATTGTCAAACTATTCACTAAGGCTGCATTGCTATTACTATTAATCTTCTCATCATTCCTATCACTCATCTCCTCCCACTTATGACTGCATGTCTGTAACTTTGTTGCTTGTATTCTTATGATTTATATTGATATTGATTGTTTCCTGATTGCTTATTTGTACCCTATGACTATCATTAAGTGTTGTACCTTATGATTCTTGACGAATGTATGTTGTCTTTTCATGAGCATATGGACCAAAGACAAACATCATATAAAATTACAAATTATAACCAACTGGATGCCAAATTTTGTTATCAAAACCCAAAAGAAAATTTGAGACTTCCTTCCTTCCTTCCTTCCTTCCTTCCTTCCTTCCTTCCTTCCTTCCTTCCTTCCTTCCTTCCTTCCTTCCTTCCTGTGATGTCTGCCATTGGATTATTATTTTATGTGTGCATCAGGATGAAATGCTACTGGTTCGAACCGGATTGGGAGAACCGGTAGCAGAGATTGGGGATGGCTAGCCATACAATTGCTGGCTGGCCATGCCCCCAACACCCTCCTCCCCTGTTTTTCCATTTCTGTGCCTGGATTCTGCTTCTGCAAGAGAAGGCTCTGATGTTCGCTTGGGTGACAGAGGGAAACTCAAAGTGTTGGGGGCATCAGAAGGGCAGAATGTGTTTCAAAATGTGTAGCTCCTGGCTCTAACAGTGAGTGATGTCAAGTTGGCCACATCTACCCAGTCACATGACCATCAAGCCATGCCCATCAAGCCACGCCCACAGAATTGGGAGCAAACCTTTTTATATTTCGTCCCTGGTGTGCATGTATAGCTGAGATTAAAAGGGAATTTAGAAATATCTTCAGGGGAAATTTTGTTTGTCATTCACAGTACCCACTAAAGCGTCTTCTATTGTGGAATGCTTTTCTGCTGTGGAATTCAAAGGATACTTCTGAGTATTCTGCCTAGATACCTTTAAAGGCCTTCATCCCCCATCCTTTTTGCATGAATGTTGGGAAAACACATTTCTTTTTATATTATTTTATGTCATGTCCCCCTCGCTCTCCGACGGCCAGGTCTGGGAAGTCTGTATCAAGCGTGGCCACAAAGCCTCTGCAGCTTTGCCAAATTCCTTTCAGATTTCTCAGGCAGGCAGGAATCCAAGGTGTGACTTCAGCAAACCAGATAAGACTTTGCTTGACTCAAATTGCTTGACACAAGCTGGTCTTTTATATAGGCCATGGGGTGTGGCTCCATGACTCAGCACTTATCCAGGCCTGCCCCTCCCTTCCTTCTGCTGACGTCGCCTCTCAATTCTCCGGAAACGGGGATCTGTCCTCTGTAAATTCCCTTCCTCCGGATCTGCTGCTGGCAATTCTAACACGTGGCTGGCTTCATGCTCACACGCTGTAGGAGTGAGGTTTGTTTGTTCATTCCTGACATTCTATCCAGGCATGGTGTCAGGGTTGGGGGCTGGAGGCATGCCAGGCTGTTCCTCTTCATTATCAGACTCTGAATCTGATAGCAGGCCTGGCAGGAGGAGGGAGGGGCCCGGCTGAGGAGAGGAGGGCGGGCGAGGCACAACAATTTTAGTTTCCCGGTGCATCTTCTTCTGTTCTATCCAAATTTGCTATTTCTGTCATTGCACATATGTGAAGTTAGTCTAAATCATTTTGATGTGATGCCACTGTATAGGCAACAGTACATAAATGTAATAAATAAATAAAATTCTTCAGTGATTTTATTTCCAGGGCGTTGGAATACGAGATAAATAGGGGCTTCTGGATAGTTCTTTATGGTTAAGCAACTATTTAAACACAATTTTCTCTCTCTAACCAATGTTGAGTGCATCCGTATCTAAATAAATCTAGACAGAATTGGTCTCTGGTGATCAATAAATATGCTCCTGCAGCTTTAAAAGCAACAAAGAAAACGACAAGTACAAATGTCTTGTATTAATAGTATTAATAGAATATATATACAATACAATTCTCTCTCTCAGATCTCTTAAACATTATCAAAATCCATGTCGGCATTATTTGTTGATAATATTGGATTTTCTATTTAGCCTTCCTGAAAAAAAAATATGTTCCAATCCATTCAGAGGCTGCTAAAGCATTGAAATTAAACAAAGATTAAAAAAAAAAAGTGTCCTCTACATATATTGTTACTGCATCATCATCTCTTCTCTCCTTCCTCTTTTACCGCTTCGGGTGTTGAGGGAGATTGTTATTGAGTGGTTTTGTTACATTATATTTTTTGGCAACCTTTCTTAGACTTTAAGACTGCTGCTAATAATTAGTTGCCTACCCCCATTTTCAATCTTCTTTTCTAAAGTCCTGCTGTATTATTCCAAATCACCGTTTAGTCATAACTGAGACAAAATTTTTATTCCCTGTTCCATACATCTACTCACCTCTGAAAATAACTTGTCAGGATTCCAAAGCTCCCAATTAGATTTCTATTTCAAGTATTCCCACAAAAGAACATGTTGTTGTTGTTGTTGTTGTTGTTGTTCAATATATATTAATCACAATATATATTCAGAGCCAAAGAAACTTCTTGGATGAGAACCAAAATGTCTTCAAAGAAAAACCAGAAAGTCCAGTTGTCTCTTGAAAAAGCACCTTTGGGACTACCATGACCTGGATGATTGAGAATCTCCAGAGCCATTTAATCAGGGGTGAAAACTTGCAGGTTCTGACAGATTCTGGAGAACCGGCAGCAGAAATTTTGAGCAGTTTAGAGAACTGATAGCGGAAATTGTGAGTAGTTCGGAGAACCGGCAAATACCACCTCTGACTGGCCTCAGAGTGGGGTGGGAATGGGGATTTTGCAATATCCTTCCCCTGGAGTGGGGAGGAAATGGATATTTTGCAGTATCCTTCCCCTGCCACGCCCACCAAGCCATGCCCACAGAACCAGTAGTAAAATAAAATTGGATTTCACCACTGCCTTTAATATATAGTAATATTTCACCTAGATTAGTGAACACAACAAAATATACATGTCAAAAAGATCTAAGTTCAAATACCAATGTCTAGGCCATCTATCCATTAAAGTGGAGCCTTGTTATATATTCAGGATGGCCCATTGCTGAGTTGGTAGTTCCAAGTCTGGCATCTTTTTTGTGAGGTCACATATATGGGTGTTCAGCAACCCATTTGGCTTTCTATTGAGAATCAGTGTTGGAATTGTTGGGCAGATGTGCACATGCCAGTGGGAGCTACCTGGAGTTGAGTCTTCTGTGTGATTAATGAAGAAGGTTGGCGTGCACCGGTAGGAGTGAGTTGCGTTCATAATCTTTCTGTATTCTCTCCCTAGTGCATCTTGCCTTCGTAAAGCTGGCGGTGCTAAGTGGCTCAGAACAGGAAGCCAGGAAGGAACAGCTAAAAGGGTATATTAACACATGCAACCAGTGACATGCTTTAAAATTAGGTAAATTGAGTCTAGTGGTATCAAATGAGACCTGGAAGATTAAAAGAGAAATCATATGAATTTGGTCTTTTCGCAGAAACATGACCAAAAGCTTGTCAATCTGTTTAAAATATTAATGTGGAGGCAACACATTTATTCTTCCCAGATGATGTCCCCAGACATCTGCTGTTGTCTCTCTTCATCTGATAGTATCAGGCATTTGTGGGGCACTGAGAAATGTCTAGCTGGGTTGACTGTCACTCCGAAGTAGTGTCTTAAATTAAGATGTCTGAGTGTGTCAGCGAAGTATTGTGGCCTTGACTGTGAATTGTAGGAAGTAATAAAAGCGCGGTTCCTATTACTTTCTCCAAAGGGATCTTTAGAGATTTATATTTGTGTATTAATCACATTTGTAGACTGCCAAATCCCTAAGGATTAGTGATTATGGTGAAGGGCAGTCTAAAGTCCTGGAAAGTTGCCTGTTTCTGTGGCCTGTTTCAGAATAACATCTTTTCTTTTCTTTCACTAACACAAAAATAGCTTTTCTGGATTATCCTGGACTCTTCTTGGGATAATTCATCAGCCTTGGTCCCTTGACACTTCTGAGGATAATTTTTTCTTCCCTAATAGCAATTTCATTTTGTTGAGAGGAGAAAAAAAGAAAGGGCAGGGTATCAGTTCGGATGGCATCAAATTTCTGTGTAAAACAACAACAACAACAACAACACAGAGAGAGAGGGGGGAAAAAAACCACATCAAAAAGAACAATAATGCCTGGCTGAAGATGTCTGGGATGAAATCCAGAGGATGGATGGTTCCTAATGAAAAATACAAGGTCATCACCAGGGGGAAGCAAATCACATTTCCATCCCATGGGTTAGTCACAAATGTTATCCTACAGTCCTTTCTCGTGCCATCGTTTGTCAGCCGATTGAGGCCGAGTGGTTGAATGTTCTTTTCAGCTCTCAGCATCCATGGGAAATGTTCTTTTTTGCTCGAGAAGCAAAGGCACCAGCCTCGGCTATCCTCCTCCTGCACTCTGACTGTACTTTGGCCATTGCAATTCCCTTCCCTAATAGACAGACTGGTGACAGTGGCCCTGTTAACCATCCTGCCTGACACCAATGTGTCACCGCTTTTAAAGAGGTCCCCTGGCTGTGCAGCTCTTCCTGAAAAGGACAGGAGATTAAACCTCTCTCTGACTCGCCTGTGCGCTGGAATTGCATTCAGTGGCAAAAGCTCTTAGCCGTTCCTCGAAATTAGAAAATGCAGTCGCTTCGCAATGGCATCCACCCATTATTTTTTTTATAAATTATAGGACAGTTCACCTCTTTTGCCTCGTTCCATCTTCCCTTTTTCACCTTTCATATTTAGGTTTATGGTTCAATCTAGTTGTATTAGACTATGTATGTATGTATGTATGTATCTGTGTGAAGTACCTCAAAAACAGGGGTAGGCTGCTGGGGGTTCACAGGAGTTCGGCAGAACCTCTAGCTAAGATTCTTTTTTATTTATTTATTTATTTATTTTTGTCACAACATTATATACAAGCACATATAATGATAGGAAAACAATAGGACAGGAACGGTAGGCACTTTTGTGCACTTATGCATGTCCCTTATAGTCCTCTTAGGAATGGGGTGAGGTCAATGGTAGATAGTTTTTGGTTAAAGCTTTTGGGAGTTTGAGAAGAGACCACAGTCAGGTAGTCTGTTCCAAGCGTTAACAACTCTGTTACAAAAGTTATATTTTCTGCAATCAAGACTGAAGCGGTTAACATTAAGTTTCAATCTACTGTTTGCTCTTGTATTATTGTGATTGTGCAATAATAATTACTGCGATTGTGCAATAATATTCTGTGCAGTTCGGAAAATCCCCAAATCCCCCTCCTGGCTGGCCCTGCCCCATCCACCACGCCCCTCCCAGGAGTCCCCATGCAGCCTGTTTTGGATGCAGGTAAGTGCAGGGCACACGTGGAGGCTCAGGGAGGGTGAAAAATGGACCAACTGGAAGTTCAGGAAGGCCAGAAATGAGCCCATTTTCAGCCTCCAGAGGGCCTCCGGAGCCTTGGGAGACCATTTCCCCCCTCCTGGAGGCTCAAGGAAAGCCTCCAGAGCTGCGGGAGAACAAAAATGCCCTCCCCATGGTGCAGGAGGTTGACTAGGCCATGCCCACCATGGCCACGCCCACCCAGCAACTGGGCAGAGAACCCCTCGCTAAAACTTTTGAAGTCCATCCCTGCTCAAAAGTATATGCGCACTACACTAATTCACAACCTCAGGATATATCTCACCAAATCTCTTCAAATATGAGATAGAAAATGTAAAAATACTGTTCGGTAGTTAGAAGTCCAGAAATACACGTATTCTTAATAGTGCTTTTTTGCGCTTCAGGCTAAAATATCATTTAGGTCAATTTTCTTGAAACAGCCGTTTGATTAAAAGCTTTACTTTGCACTTCATCATCATTTTCATTTTGATCTTAAAGCGTTTTACCACGGATGCAATTTGTACAGTCTGGGTGTTTTTTTCTGAATAACCCTCCTAGTTAGAAAAGAGAACATAGACAAAATAAGAAGTGTGGTGGTGTTTTTGTTTTTTTCTTCCCCCTTCTAAGATCTGTCATTTAGTCTAATAAGGCTGAACAGCACGCTAAGAAGATAGGGATTGTCCAGATTTTCAAGGAAATGGTAATATCTTGGCACTGATTCCGACCCACCCCCATTCCAATTCAACTCAGTAAGCTCAAACTGCCCCAGGAACTGCTGATTCAGTTCTACAGAGCAATTATTGAGTCTGTCATTTGCACCTCTATAACTGTCTGGTTCGGTTCTGCAACCCAACAAGAAAGACACAGACTTCAGAGGATAATTAGAACTGCAGAAAAAATAATTGCTACCAACCTGCCTTCCACTGAGGACCTGTATACTGCACGAATCAAGAAGAGGGCCGTGAAAATATTTACAGATCCCTCACATACAGGACATAAACTGTTTCAACTCCTACCCTCAAAACGACGCTATAGAGCACTGCACAACAGAACAACTAGACACAAGAACAGTTTCTTCCCGAAGGCCATCACTCTGCTAAACAAATAATTCCCTCAACACTGTCAAACTATTTACTAAATCTGCACTACTATTAATCTTCTCATCGTTCCCATCACCAATCTCTTTCCACTTATGACTGTATGACTGTAACTTTGTTGCTGGCAATCCTTATGATTTATATTGATATATTGACCATCATTTGTGTTGTAAATGTTGTACCTTGATGAACGTATCTTTTCTTTTATGTACACTGAGACCATATGCACCAAGACAAATTCCTTGTGCGTCCAATCACACTTGGCCAATAAAAAATTCTATTCTATTCTATTCTAAATTGGCTTAGTTGTGTGGACATTATCACCATCAAGAAAGTAAACAGGCAGTGGCATGCTACAAAAAGGGTTAACAAGGGATTGTTTTGCTTGTACTACAGAGTTGCTGTACTATCTAAATTTCTTTCCTACCAGTTCTGTGGGCGTGGGTTGGGGGGGGTCATGTGACTGAATGGGCGTGGCTATGTGGCTGGGGGATCAAAAGACAGAAACTCACTAACAATGTTCTGCTGGAACAGGGTTGGATTAGATGACCTCCAGGTCCTTTCCAGCCCTGGATTATCCTCTGAAGCTGCATCTAGTGCAGGTTTGTAGTCCTTCCTTCCTCTCCTTTTTCCTCCCTCCCTCCTTCTTTCTTTCTTTCTTTCTTTCTTTCTTTCTTTCTTTCTTTCTTTCTTTCTTTCTCTCTCTCTCTCTCTCTCTCAAATGAACCCCCCTACTCCCCCATTTTTTGCCTATCCCCCCCATTTTTTGCCTAGCAGGCTTCAGCTTTTTTACCTTTTAAAAAATACTTTTAAAAGTAAAAAAAAAAGCCTCTGACGATCAGGCACCTCAGCTGGGATCGTCAGAGCCTTGTTTTAACCCTTTAAAAGCATTTTTTCACAACCTCTTCAGCTGAAGAGGTTGTTAAAAAATATTTTAAAAGTGAAAAAAAAAGAAAAGAAAAGGCTCTGACTCAGCTGGGCATTCGGGGTGGGGGGCAGGGATTTTTGCTACCGGTTCTCCGAACCACCCGCCACCATTGGTACTGGATTGTCCGATCTGGTCCGAACCGGGAGCATTTCACTGGGCTCTATTCTATGTTTGTTTGTTTGTTTGTTAGTTAGTTTGTTTGTTTATTTATTTATTTTGTCACAACAATATAAGACTAGAAGATCTTCAAGATCCCTTCCAAATCTGTTATTCTGTTATTCTGATAACAGAAATCCCTGAGGATAGCTGACAAAACCTCCTTCTTCTTCTCCTCCTCCTCCTCCTCCTCCTCCTCTCCCCCACCCTGAGTTCATTCATGATAGATCTTAAGCCAGTCTTGACTTCAGTTATTTTATTTTATTTATTTTGTCACAACAGTATATATAAGCATAAGCATGAAAGTAACTATATAATATATGAGCATATATATATATAAGCATACGCATGCAATAACTATATTAATTGGATATAATGAAAGAAAACAATAGGACAGGAACGGTAGGCACTTTTGTGCTCTTATGCATGCCCCTTACGGACCTCTTAGGAATGGGGTGAGGTCAATAGTAGACAGTTTTTGGTTAAAGCTTTGGGGATTTTGAGAAGAGACCACAGAGTCAGGTAGTGTGTTCCAAGCATTAACAACTCTGTTACAGAAGTCATATTTTCTGCAATCAAGATTGAAGCAGTTAACATTAAGTTTAAATCTATTGTTTGCTCTTGTATTGTTGTGATTGAAGCTGAAGTAGTCTTTAACAGGAAGGACATTGCAATAGATGATTCTATGAGTTAAACACAGGTCCTGTCGAAGGCGGCAGAATTCTTATGATTTATATTGATATATTGATCATCAATTGTGTTGTAAATGTTGTACCTTGATGAACGTATCTTTTCTTTCTTTTATGTACACTGAGAGCATATGCACCAAGACAAATTCCTTGTGTGTCCAATCACACTTGGCCAATAAAATTCTATTCTATTCTATTCTATTCTATTCTATTCTATTCTATAGCATATCATAGTTGGAAATGGCCTTGGACGTTTTCTAGTCCAGCTCCCTGTTCAAACCAGGGATCCTATATCATTTCAGACATGTGGCTGTTCACTCTCTTCTTAAAAGCCTCCAGTGATGAAACATACATAACTTCTGAGGGCAAGCTGTTCCACTAGTTGATTGTTATCACTGTCAGGGAATTTCTCCTTAGTTCTAGGTTGCTTCTCTCTTTGATTAGTTTCCATCTGTTGTTCCTTGCCCTACTTTCAAGTGCTTTGGAAAATAGGTTGATCCTCTGTTCTTTGTGGCAGCCCTTCAAATATTAGAACACTGCTCATGGGAAGTATTTTATCAATGGTTGGAGAATAAAAAAGGAGTTTGGAAATGAAGAAGGTTAAAGAATAATGGAAAATACATTAAGACAGTGATATAAATAAGATGAAAATTGTTAGTAGACGTATGATGAGAATAATGATGTTTCATGTGAATATGATATTATTACTAGAAGATATTAAGAAGGAAATGAAGAGTTTAACAATGTTTAATTGTTTAACATATTATAACTTTAAGTTTAGAGAAATAATGTGAATGTGAATGAGTTGCAAATGGTGAAAGAAGTTGCACAGAGATTTCTGGGACCCAGATGACACTCTGCTTAAGGAAAGATGGAATGTTTATCTTTGTAACTGAAATATAAAAAACTTAAAAAATATATATATTAGAACACTGCTATCATGTCTTCCCTGGTCTTTCTTTTCACTAGACTAACCAAACCCAATCCCTTCAACCCAGTAGTGAAATCTGAACTGGTTTACTACTGGTTCGCTGGCTAAGCATGCACAGCGCACCAAATGCACACCAAAAGGAGGCATGGGCTAAGTAGAACAGTATGTGTGTGTGTGGGGGGGGTGATCAGCTGTGGCGCGCAATCTATTTTTTTACTTTTAAAAGCATTTTTTTACAACCTATTCAGGTGAATAGGCTGTAAAAAATGCTTTTAAAAGTTTAAAAAAAGGTTGTGACGATCACACAGATCAGCTGTGATCATCAGAGCCTTTTTTTTTTACTTTTTAAAAGCATTTTTATTACCGGTTCCAGAGAATCGGTAGTAAAAAAATGCCAAAAAAGTAAAAAAAAAAAAGAGAGACTCTGACAATCACAGCTGAACTGCGCGATCGTCTCAGCCTTTTTTTTTTTTTTTTTACTTCTTAAAGCATTTTTTACTAAAAAAACCAAACAAGTTCTGACGATGCACTTTGCTCACCTGATTGTTGGAAGGTGTTTTTTGTTTTTTTTTACATTTTTTACTAATGGTTCAGCGAACCAGTAGCCTTTTTTACTACCTGTTTGGGCGAACCGGACCGAACCGGGAGCATTTCACCTACAAAGACCACTAAACACTTGGAATGGTGCACCATCCAGGTCTTAAGAAAAGTCATACCAAAGAGGAAATAAAGCACTGACTTTCTCTCAGCTTGTTTGGCCACATTTGTGCTAAGTTATCACAAAGAACTTGAATGTGCCGGAAGCTTGTCAAAGGCAGGTTTATTTCATCTACAAGCCAGCTTCAAGACAAACGGAGTTCTGGAAGTTTAAAGTCGGCGCTGAGAGCTTCCGCATCTCAGCGCCTGTTTTCAATGCAACGCCACGCCCCCAAGCTCTCAGACTCACTCCGCTGGCTTTCTCAGCTGTTTGGAGGGATTGATAAAACAAGTCGCTCACTACTCCCTCTCGCATCATCTCCTAGGCGCCATTCTGATCCGCTCTCTCTCTCTGCGAAGACAACTCCCTGCCACTCAGTGCCACCACCACCACCTACATATCCGGCTTTGCTGCAATAGCGTTATCACTTGTGCATCCTCACCCCACTCCGTAATGTATCTGTTTGCGGCTTGTGTGTTGAGCGGCAGATGCAGCGGACGCGGCTCGACAGCTTACTGAGACTCATGTCCATGCCTGAACCCCGACTGAAAATAGACCATAAATGAAAGCTGTTAAAATAGTTTCCCTCTCTCCTCTGACAGGTGATCTATTGGTTGATAGGAAATAGAAGAGAAACCCACAAAGACGTCATTTGTGTTAACTTAGATGGAAAAAAATGAAGGCACTTTTTTTAATAAAGTCCCTGTGGAATTTTTTTATATATATTTTTTAGCTGTTTGTATTCTTAGTCAAAAAATAGAATGGGATGAGTCTGTCAGACAGAAGGAGAAAGCACCTTGTAATAGAAACAAATGTGGATATGCTTACTAACCATTTGCTTTCATTATCCATCCTTCCTTCCTTGAACCATCAGTCAAGGGGAGCATACTTACAAGCCAAAGAAATGTAATAAGGATTTGGACGCCAATGGAGGAAGCCTGACTTCAAAACCAAACACTCACCTGAGTTTGTATTAAAATTGTGTGTGTGTATCTGTGTGTGTGTGTGTATGTGTGTGTGTGTTACTTTCTTACCATACCTTACTTAACTGAAGAACTCATAAGTTAGAACATAAACTTGATTCTATTCCTCTGCATAAACAGAGGGATAGAATCAAGATCACGTGAAGTGTTAATACCACTTTATAATGCCTTGGTAAGGCCACACTTGGAATATTGCATTCAGTTTTGGTCGCCACGATGTAAAAAGGATGTTGAGACTCTAGAAAGAATGCAGAGAAGAGCAACGAAGATGATTAGGGGACTGGAGGCTAAAACGTATGAAGAACGGTTGCAGGAACTCGGTATGCCTAGTTTAATGAAAAGAAGGACTAGGGGAGACATGATAGCAGTGTTCCAATATCTCAGGGGTTGCCACAAAGAAGAGGGAATCAAACTATTCTCCAAAGCACCTGAGGGTAGAACAAGAAGCAATGGGTGGAAACTAATCAAGGAGAGAAGCAACTTAGAACTAAGGAGCAATGTCCTGACAGTTAGAACAATCAATAAGTGTAACAACTTGCCTGCAGAAGTTGTGAATGCTCCAACACTGGAAAGTTTTAAGAAAATGTTGGATAATCATCTGTCTGAAATGGTGTAGGGTTTCCTGCCTGGGCAGGGGGTTGGACTAGAAGACCTCCAATGTCCCTTCCAATTCTGATATTATTATTATTATTATTATTGTTGTTGTTGTTGTTGTTGTTGTTGTTGTTGCAAATCTGTGCAACCGCAGAGACATAACCATTCGTGGTTTTGTTCCTCCTTCTCGTCTCCTTTATTTATTTATGTATTTGCTGAGAGCTGTGGTTACCAGAACCATCCCAAGAGCTCGGTCTTGGCACTGTACATGTTCTTGACTGAGTTTATTGCACTTAGAGGAGAATAACTAATTTTTATCTGATGTATACATCGTCTGAAACTATAATTTGCTCATGCATTATAATTCTTTCTCTTCCCCTGCTCCCAACTTTTTATATAATATGAACTCAGCAGAGGCTCAAGATGTCCCACTGGACTTTTTTTTTCTCTTTAAATGACAATTAAACATGGGTGTTTTGCATAACGGAGAACTAAAATGGACTTCCTACAGACTTAGGTTCCTCTAGCGAGCTTCAGCAAGGTCTTAACAAGAACTCTTCTGGAACTCAGAAGCTGAACACTGCTATAAAATAGCATATTGTCTTTCATCACAAAGAGTTGATATATTGCTATGATTCCTCTGTGTATCTTTATCTGCTCTTTTTTATTCTAGTCCAGCAAAGGCTAGGCTATTAATATAGGGAGGTTTTCCTCTGGAATCTGAGCACTGGGAACGTCTGCTCCTTGGAAAAAACATCACATGATGGATGGAACAGTCTCTTTGCATAAGGTAAAGGTTTCCCCACACATTCGTGCTAGTCGTTCCCGACTCTAGGGGGCAGTGCTCATCTCTGTTTCAGAGCCGAAGAGCCAGTGCTGTCTGAAGACATCTCTGTGGTCATGTGGCCGGCATGGTGCACAAAACGCTGTTACCTTCCCACCAAAGGAGGTCCCTATTTTTTACTTGCATTTTTTACATGCTTTCGAACTGCTAGGTTGGCAGAAGCTGGGACAAGTAGCGGGAGCTCACCCCATTATGCAGCCCTAGGGATTCGAACCGCTGAACTGCCGACCTTTCGATTGGCAAGCTCAGGGTCTTAGCCACTGTGCCACCACATATATGTATATGTATATGTATATGTATATGTATATGTATATGTATATGTATATGTGTTGTGACTCGTCCTCCCTCCTCTTCTCAGCCAGGCCCCTCCCGTCTCCAACCGGGCCTTTTATCAGACTCTGAGTCTGATAATGAAGATGGACTGTCATGACTCCAGCCCCTGGCCCTGGCCCCATGCCCAGAGAGGATTCAAGGAGTGAAAGGAAAAAGCCGATAAACCTCACTCATACAGCATGTGTTCCTTTGGCTCAGCCTTCAGAGCAGGAAGCCAGTCAGGTGGTGGAATTACCCGGGCCTACTCCCTCTGACCCCTCCCTTTCCCAGACGCTGACAGAAGATCCAGCTGAAGACAATTCAGGGTGGGAGGACCCTCGCTTCCGGAGATCTGAGAGGCGACGCCAGCAGAAGGAAGGGTGGGGCAGGCCTGGATAAATGCTGAGTCATGGAGCCACACCCCACAGCCTATATAAAGGACCTGCTTTTGGGATTCCAATCTTGAGTCAAGCAAAGTCTTGTCTAGTTTTCTGATATCGGACTCTATCGCTGAAGTCATAATTTGGACTCCTACCTGCCCTGATAAACCTCGAAGGCACGTGGCAAGCTGCAGAGGCTTCGTTGCCAAGTTTGTTACGGACTTCCTTGACTCGTTCATTGGAGTGGGAGTGGGACATGACAATATGTGTATGTATATGTATATATCAAGTGGGTTTTTTTCTATCGAAGCAACTTAGTCTACCAAAATTTGGGAGGGAGCATATGGCTTCCCTTTCGCCTTTCAGCCCCGATCCAGGAGCCCTCCAGGCAGGCCCAAAAGGATATGGCTCCCATGATTAGCTGCCAATATTTGGAAATTTTGAAAGCCTACTTCCCACCTACTACCATGGCTTCCATTCCCAAAATGAGATGTAGTTCCTGTATTTAGAAATGTTATAGCAATAGAAGAGAATATTTTAAGCTTAGGATTGAACTGTGGGGGCTTTGGCACATTGATAGACTATACCATAGTCTCAATGGAAACACAGCAAGCATCCTAGATCAAGCTAAAAATGTTAGACAATTCCAGCAAGCCCAGTACTAAGACAAATCTGTGATCAGCAGGCAGATAGACAAAAAAAATCATCAACGTAGGATTGAAAAGTAAAAAGAATCAAAAAGCTAAAAGATCAAAACACATCCTGACCAGCCATCAACAATCAGTTGAGAGATCAACAATCAAACAGTAAGCAAAACCCCAATCAAGGATCTACCAAGTCAGTAAACAACAACCTTAGCAAGGAACCACTCCCATCAATACCATCAAGGCAAGCCACTTGCATATAAACAAACAACAGACCCCACTCACTTCTAGCACTGCTAATGTTACTTAGTTGGGTCATGAAACATCTGTAAGAAAACAACCAAACTCAGAGAGCAACAAGGACCTGCACATTTAAAGGTAAAGGTTCCCCTCGTGCATATGAGCTAGTCATTCCTGACTCTAGGGGGCGGTGCTCATCTCAATTTCTAAGCTGAAGAACCAGCGCTGTCTGATGACAATTCCGTGGTCACATGGCCGGCATGACTAAACACCAAAGACACATGGAACCCTGTTACTTTCCCACCAAAGGTGGTCCCTATTTTTCTACTCGCATTTTTACATGCTTTCGAACTGCTAGGTTGGCAGAAGCTGGGACAAGTTAGGAGCTCACCCCATTATGCGGCACTAGGGATTCGAACCACCAAACTGGCAACCTTTCTGATCAAAAAAGTGTCCCCATTTGCACATTTATTTTATCTTTAGCTCAATTGTGAGTCCCACTCAGTGGCAGGAAGCCACTTCTGCAGAATAAAACAAAGGCTTGAATGTTTCTAAAATTGCGATTCAAGAATTAAGTTAGTCTTTTTATTTTATTTTATAAACAAACAAACATACAGTACATAATCAATCATTCAGTGTATCATCTTGATTTTTCTATTGTGTCTTCTTCTTCTTCTTACCCCTCCGATCTTCATCTTTTCTTTATTTTTCCCATTTCTTTATTACAACATTCTCCCCATACTTCATTTATTATAACATTTTCTTGTTTACTATTAATACATTTATCTATATCTCTTCTCTAACCAATTGTAATATTGTCTCCATACCTTGTAATATTCCGAATTCTCTCTTTAATTATCAAAGTCAGTCTATTGATTTCTGCACAACCTAATATTTTCTTAATTACTTCGTCTTCTGAAGGGATTTTCTCTACTTTCCATCTTTGCGATAATACTATCCTCACTGCAGTTGCTACATGTATAATCAAGTATACTTTTTCTTTGCTAATTTTCTCTGGAAGGATACCCAATAGGAACAGCTCCGGTTTTAAATCATGTTCAAGCATTTCTTCTAACCATGTTTTAATTCTAATCCAATAATTTCTCACTTCTGGACATGTCCACCACATATGATAGTATGATCCTGGTGTCTGGTGGCATTTCCAACATTTAGCTGATTTGTCAGAATTCAGTTTGTCTAATGGGCAATGAGGAGCCTTCGTTCCACTTGTGTTATCCTTATAATATTGTCCAGAATTTCTCTTTTCTTTGTCACAGTTGAGTGAATTCAGCAACGGAGACACATTCCCACAGACAAAAAAGAGATGCTCCATTTTATTGAAATATTTTGGAACAAAATACAAGGTTTTCATGACATCTGGGCTGGACAGGTTATATCTTGATAAAACCTAATTGCTTTGAGAGAAGTAACAGCAGCCCTTCATTTTCCACCCTCCGACGGATGGCTCAAGTTGTGAAGTATTTTATTTCTAGAGCTGAAAGGCTTCACCCTGGGAGCAGATGCTCAGAGGGGGGTTCCTTGTTGATTACGCTTCCATGCTCCAAAACTCTTTATGTCTGACATCACCCCTTAAAGCAGGTGAAGATCAAGGTAAGATGCCTGCTGGTTGCTTTTCGCCAAGATGAAAAAAGGGGAAGAGACAACACAGCTTTCTTCTAAGGCCTCCTTCTACCATTAATTAACATAGACTTGAGAAGTGTTTATAGATTGTGTGAATTAGCTCAATTATAAATCTCTGTGTGGAATCTTGAATCACAGTTTTTATAGGTGTCAAATAGATTTCCCACCTAAGCTATCCCTTCTTTTTTCCCCCCTCTTAATTGCATGCATGAAGCAAATCTGAAATGAGAAACAATGTCTGTTTTCCTTCTCAGTAGGAATTCAGGAAGGTCCTTGGAACTGTGATGTGAGAAATGAAATGTTTCATCCCAGCTACCATCATTAGAGGAGATGCCATTAGTTTTATGTTTAATACTCTTCCCTGCATTGAAGCTTTTTGATCATGTATTTTAGAGAACAACAGGCATATGTCGCCTTCATTGCTTCTTACATCCACTTTTTCTTCACTCTTAATTTGATCATTGAATGTTTATTTTTTTAATTGCTAGTTGGCTACTTGATCAATTTATTTTCACTACAATGATCAGGAGCACGGTGACTCACAACGTTAGAACAACTGGCAGGATTCTGTTCAAGACCCAGTTGCCACTCCAGGATGGGGTGAGCTCCCGTCACATGTGTTGTGACCCAGACTCGAGCAGGTAGCAACAAACGCAGTCCTTAATGAAAATAAACTTTATCCAAGCAGCTAGGATTTGACCCATTCCCAGCGTCGTGAAACTCGAAAGAAAGCAAAGACTTCTCACACAAAACAGTCTGTCATTATTTCCAAACTGTTCCAATTTAGATAATTGCCAAAGTCCTTAGCAGATAAGCGTCTTGAGCAGAGAATGGAGAGCTGCCAAGGTCTTCTCGGAGAAACATTCAGAGCAGAGAATGGGATGAACACGGCTCCAACGTTGTTTTCCGGCAAACTGAGACACCGATGCCGGTCTCCTTTTAAACCTTATGGGAGGAGCCAATTATCTCTTGGCCTTACCCCCGAGGTCACCTCTCTGCTTGAGCTGCTCCTGCCTCTTGGCAGCTCTTCTTATTCGGGTATTAGGGACAGCCTCTCCCAGTTCCTCCTCCTCCTCGCTACTCTCGGCCTCTGGAGGCTCTGGAGTCTGCACCTCACTCTCACTACTCTTAGGTCCTGGAGGCTGTGGAGTCCATACCCCATTTCTTGATGGCCCTGGCCTCGCCTCTGCCTCATCACTGTCTGGTTCCGCCACCAGCATCGTAGGCTGCTGACGAACCACAATAACATGTTCCAGCTCCTGCCGACCCAGCAGTTCAAAAACAGGGACTGTGAATAGGTTAATAGGTACCACTTCAGTGGACAACTTAATGGAGACATGAAAGGAGTCCCCTACTGGGCATCCCCCAGGCATCAGTGTGATCACCATTCAATCATTTCAACCCAGAAGTGCTTTGGTGCTCCCACCACAGATGTAGTAGTAGTATTACAATGATCTATGAAATTTTGGTGAATGTGCACCACAAAGAAGCCAGCCTGTGGGACATCCTGAGATATTGAAAACGTAGCATCATTTCTGTAAGTGTATTAGGCATTTTCAATGCATTTCTTGAATGTTCCATCTCCTCTTCTCTGCACTAATATGGATTACCTGGAATACCCATTTTATCCGAGTTCAAAATCATGTCCTGACTTCCTGTGGCTGGAGACGATGCGTTGAATTTTCAGCTCAGTTAAGGGATATCAAGTATGCATTCTTGTGGTCTACCTCAAAGAAATCCTAAAAGAGGAACAGCTTTTAATAAAATAGAAATAAATTAGCTTCTGTGGACAAACATGATTGTTACCTTCCCCTGTCTATGCCATTTGGCTTGGGGCTCCAAAGGGGGGAGGGATTTGACATTGGGAGTAGCTGATAGATTAATTAATTAATTAATTAATTAATTTTATTTATTTTATTTGCATTTATATTCCGCCCTTCTCCAAAGACTCAGGGCGGCTTACACTATGTCAAGCAATAGTCTTCATCCATTTGTATATTATATACAAAGTCAACTTATTGCCCCCAACAATCTGGGTCCTCATTTTACCTACCTTATAAAGGATGGAAGGCTGAGTCAACCTTGGGCCTGGTGGGACTAGAACCTGCAGTAATTGCAAGCAGCTGCTGTTAATAACAGACTGTCTTACCAGTCTGAGCCACAGAGGCCCTCTCTCTCCTGCTTATCCTACTCTCTCCCTCCCCATCTTTTAGTCAGGGTTGAATATTTGTATTTTTATAATATTTTATTTGTGTTGTCTGAGGGTTTTGTATAGCTGTGTTTTAATGCCATAAGGTGCCCAGAGTTACCCTATGGTTAGATGGGCATGCAAATAAATAAATAAATAAATAAATAAATAAATAAATAAATAAATAAATAAATAAATAAATAGCACCATCGCTGCAAGTGAATTAAGTTTTTAACAGTCCAAATCCAAATGCAATTTACATCCCTCAAGCTTGTTCAATAGCATTTAGACTTATATACCACTTCTTGGTGCTTTAAGCCCTCTCTAAGCAGTTTACAGAGTCAGCATATTTATTTATTTATTTATTTATTTATTTTGTCACACAGTATATATAAGCATAAGCATGAAATAACTATACAATATATAAGCATATATATAAGTATGAGTATGTCACAACTATATTAATTGGATATAACGAAAGGAAACAAGAGGACAGGAATGGTAGGCACATTTGTGCTCTTATGCATGCCCCTTACAGACCTCTTAGGAATGGGGTGATGTCAACAATAGACAGTTTTTGGTTGAAGCTTTGGGGATTTTGGGAAGACACCACAGAGTCAGGTAGTTTATTCCAAGCATTAACAACTCTGTTATATTTCTCCCAACAATCTGGGTTCTCATTTTACTGACCTCGGAAGGATGGAAGGATGTGAATTAACCTTGAGCCCCATCAGGATTGAACTCCTGACTATGAGCAAATGTTGCTTACAATATTGCAATATTCGAATCGCTCCACCACCAGGGCTCAAAGGGAATTGTTCAAGGGCAATGGCCATTTCCTTCTTAGTCAAACATTTTATTGAGTTATAAGATCAAATAAGATACAAAATACAAAACGAAATAAGAAAGCATCTGGGGAAAGGAGGGGAAGAGAAGTGAGGAAGGATTGGGAAAAAGAAAAAGTAGAGTTGACTTCTGACTACCTCTGCTGCAGTAAAATAAAGTGTTAACATCAAATCACAACTTTTTATTTTTTTCATAATTATATGAACCAGTCATTTCTTCTTTCTTTCTTTCTTTCTTTCTTTCTTTCTTTCTTTCTTTCTTTCTTTCTTTCTTTCTTTCTCTCTCTCTCTCTCTCTTTTAATTGTGTTTTTACAGATAAACAAATCTTACTCAACTTATGCAGAACTGCAACCATTTATATACCATAACATTCCAATTCAAATACACTCTATACATTTTTACTATACATTTTAATTCTACTTCTATTTTGTCTATTTCTTTTCTTTTTTTTTCTGTTCTCAATCCAATTATACCACTTCTCCCATACTGTATAGTATTCCGAATCTATTTGTTCTTTCAGTTCAACTGTTAATTTATCCATTTCAGAACAGTCAAATACTTTTTAAATTACTAAACCTTTTTTTTTTAATTTTTTAATTTTTTTATTACTTTTTTGCAACAAACAAACAAACAAAAAAAGAAAGTACATTATTACACCCTCATGCTATACATAAAAAAAAGGAAGATTTGGGTCTTCGGATATATCCTCACGATCGCCAAAATCCACGTTCTCGAGGTACAGGTACCGAAGCGTCCAATGTTCCAAGCGCAAAGTCCACAAAATGTTTCCAAGTCTTCCAGAAAATATCTTCTTTATACACACCACTTCTAATTTTAATATCACATGTCATTTTATCATTTAAAGCTAATTTCCACATTTCAGAATTCCACTCTTCTATTCTAAAAATCACATCTAGTTTCCAATGTCTAGCTATTATAATTCTACCTATTATAATCATAATTCTAATCAATTCTTTTTCATATTTTGTTAATTCTATTTCCTTAATTACCAACAATAATATAGTTTCCACTCTCAATGTTATTACTTTCCCCATCATTTCAAATATCATTTTCTCCAATTGTTGCCAAAACTTTTTAACCTTATCACATTTATACCACATATGTTCGTAAGTCCCCAATTCCAGAAAAAAGATCTTAATATTGAAATACCAGAGTCAGATTGGAATGTGAATTGGAATAGTAGAATTATGAGAACTTTATCTATAAGGATTAAAGAGCACAATTATAAAGTTGTTTGGAAATGGTATTTGACCCCAGTAAGATTGTCACAAATGGATAAAAAAATTAGTAAAAAATGTTGGAGATGTGAGATGGAATTAAATTACTAAACCTTTGAAAGGTATGTTTGTATTTCTCCAACATTGCGCGAAAGCTAACCTTGTTGCGGTTATTATATGTAAAATGAAATTCTTTTATCATATTTCCTTTTAGCTATCCCTAGGAGAAATAGTTCTGGGGTATATTCTATCTGATGTCCTGTTAGTTCCTGTAACCATCTATGTAATTTCTTCCAGTACTTTTTCATTTCAGGGCACAACCACCATGTATGATAGAAGGTACTTTGTACCAGTCATTTCTATAAGCATTTATCAATCTAATCGGTAAAACCCAAAATCAAAGTTTCATTCTTTTCCACTTCAAGCACAAAGTTCTGAAGTGGTCTCCATGTGTAAACAAAAGCATTAATATTATTTTAATCAAAACAGTCAATTTTGCCATTTCAGCCAACTCCATCAGCTCCTGCAGCCATTAGTCCATAATGGGAATCAAAGTGGCCTTCTACTTTTGCGCTTATAATAATCTTGCTACTGTCAATAGATATAGTATCAAAGTTCCAATTTTTTTTTCTCCAAGTCTTTTTCCATTAGACCCAAAAGGAAAGTTTCTGGTTTCATCTTTAGCTTCATTTTTGGAATTTTCTGTATTAAAATATGAATCGTTTCCTAGATATTTCTATTTACAACTGCTTTTTTGCAGCACCAAGGGAATTTTGCTCAGGCCCATAGCTTAATGCACTGGGTTATTTTAGTTATCGGTTATTTTTTTATTTCTTAAGTTTACTTCCTCCAGAAATTAAAGGTGAAAACTATCCTCTGATCTGTATCCTCACACTGACTCTCTGAGGTAGGCAGGGTCAAGAAATAGCAAATCAGTTTTCACACTTATGCCGATCCAGAGACGTCTTAATTGTCATCGTTGGAAGCTTAAAACTTTCAGCCTTCCCCGATAGATACTGAACTGGAAGCTACCAAGCAACTTTGGGGACAGAACCTTGTGATATAAACTTTTATGAAATATAACGTGCAAAATCCATAATTAGAACAAAATATTAGCAACTGTGAATGTTAAACTTCATGTTAAAAGTTTTTAAACTCCCCCTCCCCCTAATTACAATGTAACTGACTGAGAACAAATGCCTATGGAGATTCTCAGTCATCCAGGTCATGGCTGTCCCAAAGGTGCTCTTTGAAGAAGCAACTGGACTTTTTGGTTTTTCTTTGAAGACATTTTGCTTCTTAACTAAGAAGCTTTTTCAGCTCTGAACTGGATGGTGGGGAATGGAAGGATTTATACTCCTTGCAGACAGACAGCTGGTCATTTGCATTCTTATTAGAGAGTAATTGAGGCCACTTGGAAGTTTATCTGTGCCCCATCAGAAGAAGATTCAGCAGTCCATCTGCATTTGAAAGAAAAAGGCCACTCTTTTGAAGACAACAAAGTCCACATTTTGGACAGATAGGATCACTGGTTTGAAAGAGGGGTCAAAGAGGCCATCTATGTCAAAATTGAACAGCCCACTCTGAATAGAGGTAGGGATATGACATCATCTATCTCCAGTCTACAACAAAGTCCTTGCAGCTGTTCCAAGAAGACTCCATACCACTACTCGACCCTGAGGACACAGATGAACATCCAAATGTCCTCAATGACTCTCTAAAAGAATGCAACTGACCTGCAAGGAGTATAAATCCTTCCATTCCCCAATATTACAGTCAGAGCTGAAGAAACTTCTTGGATGAGAAGCGAAACATCTTCAAAGAAAAACAAGGAAGTCCAGTTGCCTCCTGAAAAAAAGCATCTTTGGGACTCCTATTTGAGTGATGCCACCTTAGCACCCAGGTAGATCAATAAAACCAGAGTTGAGTGGCTCAGCAGACTAAGTCTGTCTGTTATTAACACAGCTGCTTGCAATTACTGCAAGTTAAAGTCCCACCAGGCCCAAGGTTGACTCAGCCTTCCATCCTTTATAAGGTAGGTAAAATGAGGACCCAGATTGTTGGGGGCAATAAAAGTTGACTTTGTATATAATATACAAATGGATGAAGACTATTGCTTAACACAGTGTAAGCCGCCCTGAGTCTTCGGAGAAGGGCAGGATATAAATTCAAATAAAAAAAAAAGTTGTACTGAAACTATTGGAATGCGAAAATATTGGCCTGGAAAAGGAGTGACTGTTGAAAGATATGGAACCCGACACCCAATCACAATTTACAGCTCAACTTCCATTCAGTAATGTTCATTTGCCTCTGGAAAAAAACACCTTTGGGGTAAGCGAGAACAAATCATTTCTCAGTGACATTATGCATTCATTTGTAATAGATCTACCTGATCTCAGGTTCTTTGTATCGGAATTTGGCACTGGTAATTCCCACAAAGCTTCTCATATCCAGAAATTAATTTGCTTTTAGCAAAGCTGACTCAGCAGACAAGGATAACTTTCGTAAGACGGTGTTGTGCGTGCAAGGAATTGTCGTTGCAATGGGAAGGGTTTTGTTTTGCAGAGGTTCCAGAGTTATGTGACTCAACATGAATACCATGTTGAATTGGTGAAGACACCAATTGCCATTGCTGAAAGTATCTCTCTGTTTCTGTTTTTCTTTCTTTCTTTCTTTTTTCTTCCCTTTGACATTTTGAAGCTGGAGGATTCAATAGTAAATCAGATAGATTTAGTTTTGGGATGAGAGCCAGCACAATTCTTTTGAGATGGGCTGGTTCTGTTGATTAAAATTGTTTCATTTTATGCACTACAGACAAAGTAGAGAACCATGCACTGTAACAATTGAACGGAGTGGCAACAACTTCCACTTTCTCTACATTATAGTTGGATGGATGGATGGATGGATGGACGGAAGGGAGGGAGGGGGGGAGGAAGGGAGGAAGGAAGGAAGGAAGGGATGGTGGGCGGGCTACATTAATGTATGTTTAATACTGTAAATATTTAGAGAATTATCCTTATGTTAAATGTGAAATCCTTAATTTCTCAGTCTCCCCTACCTCATACAAAAAATATTTTCTTTCATTTTTATGTCTATGGAAATAGTTCGTTATTAATCATTAACTCACAAGAAAACAAATAAATAAGCATCAGTTTTCATCTTTACTGCAATTTGCATCAGGAATGTCAAATGAACCATCAAGATTGGTTTCTTTTTCTCCATTCTGTTTGTCCACATTATCCATCATTTGGCTGCTTGCTTGCCTGTCTAATCATCCATCCAATCATCCAACCATCTGTTTGTCCATCCATCCATCCATCCATCCATCCATCCATCCATCCATCCATCCATCCATCCATCCATCCATCTATCTATCTATCTATCTATCTATCTATCTATCTATCTATCTATCTATCACCTCTCTCTCTCTCTCTCTCTCTATCTATCACCTCTCTCTCTCTCTCTCTCTCTCTCTCTCTCTCTCTCTGTCTGTCTGTCTGTCTGTCTATCTATCTATCTATCTATCTATCTATCTATCTATCTATCCATCCATCCATCCATCCATCTATCTATCTATCTATCTATCACCTATATCTCTCTATCTCTATCTCTATCTATCTATCTATCTATCTATCTATCTATCCATCCATCCTATACCTATCTATCTATCTATCTATCTATCTATCTATCTATCTATCTCCTATATCTCTCTATATCTATCTATCTATCTGAAAATCTATCTATCTATCTATCTATCTATCTATCTATCTATCTATCTATCTATCCATCCATCCATCCATCCATGCTCTCTGCAATATATCAGAAAGCTGAAACTGTCTGTCTTGACATTCTGCACCTGCCAACTTACATTGCTTTTAAAGCTCCTTTAAAAGATATGAAATTGGTTTTGCTGAATAGCATTAAAGTTTGGTGAGATCTTCCTTGAAGTCGTTGTAAGTGTCTCTCTCACATGCTATGGATTAGAGAAGGACTTTGGTGGTTCGATTGAGGGGGAATAACTGAATTAAGGTCTTCTTCCATCATTATTGATTGATTGATATAGCTGCCAAACTTGCAGCGATTCAGTAAGGAAAAGCATTCCACTTGTTTCCATAAGTGATAACTTATTTGACTCTAATAGACTATAAAGCAATCTGCCTTGTAATCAATATCAGCTACAAAGGACGATAGGATTCTCTTCTGAGGTACAGTTATCTTTCAGAATTATGTCAGTGTCTCACATAATATTATTTTGTGAAGGACTGACCTGTTTTATATGCACTATCAGTGATGTAGAAAAACAAAATTTGTAGACAGGAGTAGAAGGATTATGGGCCTAATCCTCCAATTTTAAGTGGGTTTGTAGATGGAAACAGCTTTGACAGCAACTGTGTTGTTGGAGTGAAAACCAAAGATGCTGAGACTCAAGTTGTCCAAAAAAAAAAAACTGAGAAGAAATTAGGAAGCTGAACAAACATTATGCAAGATGCAATAGCAGGCAAATCCTCAAGTTGTATTTTTCTTAGGGAAGTTCACTGCGTGATTTGGGGCCACTCGTGATACCTCTAATACATTACACTCTCCTTGTGGAAATGATATTGCAGAACCCAATACAGTATAACATCAAAGAAAGATCATTATTCAGGATTTAGATCATGAATTGTAATAAAATCAAGGGTGGATGGGTGGATGACTGGGCAAATACATTGTGCCTGGCCAAAATTTCAGTCCTAAGAGGCATCATCAACAAGACAAGCAGAACAGAATAGAACAGAACAGAACAGAACAGAACAGAACAGAACAGAACAGAACAGAATAGAATAGAATAGAATAGCATAGCATAGAATTTTTTATTGGCCAAGTGTGATTGGACACATAAGGAATTTGTCTTGGTGCATATGCTCTCAGTGTACATAAAAGAAAAGATACCTTCATCAAGGTACAACCCTTAGAACACTTAATGATAGTCATAGGGTACAAATTTAACACTTAATGATAGTCATAGGCAAATAAGCAATCAGGAAACAATATCAGTATAAATAGTAACGATACAAGCAATAAACTTACAGTCATAAGTGGGAGGAGATGGGCAATAGGAATGATGAGAAGAATAACAGTAATAGTAATGCAGACTTAGTAAATAGTTTAACAGTGTTGAGGGAATTATTTCTTTAGCAAAGTGATGGTGTTTGGGAAAAAACTGTTCTTGTGTCTAGTTGTTCTGGTGTGCAGTGCTCTATAGCGTCGTTTTGAGGGTAGGAGTTGAATCAGTTTATATCCAGGATGTGAGGAGTCTGTAAATATTTTCACAGCCCTCTTTTTGACTTGTGCAGTATACAGGTCCACAATGGAAGGCAGGTTGGTAGCAATTGTTTTTTTCTGCAGTTCTAATTATCCTCTGAAGTCTGTTTCTATCTTAGTGGGTTGCAGAACCAAACCAGACAGTTATAGAGGTGCAGATGATGACAAAATGACAGAATAGAGTAGAGCAGAGCAGAATAGAACAGAACAGAACATCTTAAATATCTGCTTTTCTGTCTAACAGACAACAAGTGGTCAAAATTGGCAATGCTTTATCAAATCCTGTTCCTGTGAAAAGTGGCGTTCCCCAAGGCAGCATCCTTGGACCAACACTCTTTATTCTATACATTAATGATCTTTGTGACCATATCTCAAGTAATTGTGTTTTCTTTGCTGACGATGTCAAACTATTTAACACCACAGACAATACTTCTATCATTCAAAATGACCTTGATCATCTAACCGCTTGGTCTAAAAATTGGCAGCTCCAAATTTCAACCAGCAAATGCTCAGTCTTACATATAGGAAAAAAGAACCCAAACACTAAGTACATACTAGATGGACATTACCTTACAGACGACCACCATCCCGTTAAAGACCTTGGAGTTTTCATGTCAAATGATCTAAGTGCCAAAGCCCACTGCAACTACATAGCAAAAAAAGCTCTAAGAGTTGTAAACCTAATCTTGCGTAGCTTCTTTTCCAAAAACACTACACTACTAACCAGAGCATATAAAATATTTGCTAGACCAATTCTAGAATACAGCTCGCCTGTTTGGAACCCTCACCACATCTCTGACATCAATACAATTGAAAGTGTCCAGAAATATTTTACAAGAAGAGTTCTCCATTCCTCTGAAAACAATAAAATACCTTATCTCACCAGACTTGAAATCCTAGGCTTAGAAAACTTGGAACTCCGTCGCCTTCGACAAGACCTAAGCTTAACTCACAGAATCATCTATTGTAATGTCCTTCCTGTTAAAGATTACTTCAGCTTTAACTGCAATAATACTAGAGCAACTAATAGATTTAAACTTAATGTCAACCGCTTTAATCTAGATTGCAGAAAATATGACTTCTGTAACAGAATCATCAGTGCTTGGAATACTTTACCTGACTCTTTGGTCTCTTCTCATAATCCTAAAAGCTTTAACCAAAAACTTTCTACTATTGACCTCACCCCATTCCTAAGAGGACCATAAGGGGCATGCATAAGTGCACAAACGTGCCTACCGTTCCTGTCCTATTGTTTTTCTTTTTTCTTTATATATATATATATATATGCTTATACCTCCTTTTGTTTTCTGAGGTTTTCGCGGGTGTTTGTATGTAGGTCTTTGGTTATTCGGGTTTTCTCCCGCATAAAATTGGAAGTGTCTTGGCGACGTTTTGATGAAGTCTCATTCGTCCTCTTCAGGTTTCACCTTCGTGCTTCTGGGAGCAATTATACCTCTTTATATCTACTCATATATACGTTTATATACTATATAATCTTTTTGTATGATACTTATATATATTGTTGTGACAAAACAAACAAACAAATAAATAAATAAAAATGTTGTGTCTTGTCCGCTCTCACCGCAGCCGGGGTCTGCGACAAAAAATAAATAAAAAGTCTTATTGGCAAAGTGTGATTGGACACAAAAGGAATTTGTCTCTGGGGCAGAAGCTCTGTCAGAATATTCATGGCTGGAAAGACATGGTAACAAGGTCAGCCAATTGGGAGCTGAGACAGACTGGAGTCTTAGACTGCAGCTTCTGATTCTGCAAAGAGACATTGAAATCAGTGTGTGTAAATCTCTCTGCTGTACTCTGTGTGTATGAACATGTCTGCTGATCTGAGCTGAAGAATCAACTGTTGGTATTGTAAATACTTTATGTGTTACTATGAATATAAAGAAGTTAATGAATCAATTATCTGTGTGTGCTTCTGGATTTGATTTTTGCAAAAAAAAACAACCTCTGACAAGCTCTCAGTGTACATGCAAAACAACAAAGTAATAAAAATCATAACAATTTATTTTATTTATTTTATTTTATTTTATTAGATTTTTATACCGCCCTTCTCCCGAAGGACTCAGGGCGGTGTACAGCCAAATAATAAAACCACACAATATACACATAGAAACAAAACTTAAAACCACAAAGGATAATAATCATAATGATATCAATAGAGAAGGTAGTGGAGTAGATGAGATGGATAAAAATAATATAGCAATAATACATGGGTAATATACTTAGACATAAGTCAGAACTGTGGCAATTAAGTGTTTAGCAGAGTGAGGGGAAAACCTGTCTGTATGTCAGCTTGTTTTGGCATAGTTCTGTAGATGTTCCTAAGGAAAGGAGTTGAAACAGTTTATATCCAAGGATGTACATAAAAGGACATGTGCAATGGAAGCCACAATGCATTCTCTTCCATAATATTCCATAAATATTTCCCTGTATACATGGAATATAATTGCGTAAATTATGACATTCACATCATGCTATATATTTTGTCACTAACTCTCCTTGCCCCTCCTTTATAACAATGTGTGATGTCATAGAAGGCTCAACAAGGAGGCCTTAAAGAGTGGTGCCGAAGTAAGATAAAGCATTAGGACATCTAGTTTGGTGAGATATACAGAATTATTTTTAATACAAGCCTCTATTATTTAGTAGTTAGGATGCTTGTGTTTGGTCAGACCATGAGACTTTTCCTTATGCAACTCAGCCATTGTATAATACCTTAAAATAGTTGAATTGGATCAAGATATGTAATTGGATCAAGTTTGGCCTCATGCATGTTGTATATTTAGTATTGGTTAGACAACAATTCTTGTGTTCTTCAAGTTCTTGAAGAAAATCCAGTTCTTGAAGAAAGGAAAATTCAGCAGAGTCAGGTGACTGCTGAACCGCTATTGAAATGAGACACCATCGAGAAATCTCAGGGTTTAGAAGTAACTAGGAAGTTGAATAAACATGCTGTCAGGGTTCTGAAAGATGCCCTAATTAAATCATAAGCCTCGAGCCAAGCTTTTTTTTTAAAATTTGAATTTATATCCCGCCCTTCTCCGAAGACTCAGAGCGGCTTACATTGTGTAAGGCAATAGTCTCATCCATTTGTATATTATATACAAAGTCAACTTGTAGAATAGAATAGAATAGAATAGAATTTTTTATTGGCCAAATGTGATTGGACACACAAGAAATTTGTCTTGGTGCATATGCTCTCAGTGTACATAAAAGAAATTTTATAAAAAAAGAAATAAAATAAAATTTTATTTTATTTTGTATTGCCCCCCCAACAGTCTGGGTCCTCATTTTACCTACCTTATAAAGGATGGAAGGCTGAGTCAACATTGGGCCTGGTGGGACTCGAACCTGCAGTAATTGTAATTGCAGGCAGCTATGTTAATAACAGACTGCATTAGCCTGTTGAGCCACAAGAGGCCCTTCAAAAGAAATCCACTTATTTATTAGGAGCTTCATGTCGGCACGTTCCCAAGTGAAGCCAGCTGTGACCCTACATAATTTACACCCCAATCATGACCCTGTTTCCCCCCTCCCCCCCACCCCAGGGTGTGTCACATTCGCCAACGGAGCAATTTTGCGGGTTGTAGAGGTCACTTCCCTCTAGCCGCTGGGTTATGCCATTTTGCCAATTCCCTCTTGGCCTATGGCAATTTGTGAGCAGGCCAGGGATTCTTTGTGAGTTGACACATTATGCAAGAAGCCGTAACAAACAAAACCACTTTGATATTATTGCCAAGAAAATGGCAGCAGTTACCAGGAATCAAGGCAATCCATACCTCAACAGAAAAATGTTTCTCTGGATATTGATTGGTTCATTATAATTCACATTGCAGAGCAGTAGTTCTTTCTTGGCAGGGATCTTCCACCAGAGGGAACCAAGTCTCCTGAATAGAAGGTGCAATGAATCAAAGTCCGGAGTGTTCCACTCCAAAGTACAGTTGGGACTTTTTATGATTAATGTTGAGCAGAGGAGAAGTTTCCTGCACATCAAAAGCTATCTGTTGGGTAGAATCAATCTTCCTCTTCTCAGCTATCTCTGCTTCCATGTGGAGGGGAATTTCTTGTATGGAAAAGAAAAAGAAAAAAAGAAGCCACACACCCCATCATAGCAATTCACCCATAATCTGAAGTTAATGTAGTTTAGATACAGTTTTGCCACCTTATCTGTTGCTCATGAGAAGCAGGGCAAACTATAATCAAATAAAGACGAAGACCAAAAATGTGTTCTCATGTTTCATTATAATTACAATTATTTATCTTATCCTCCCAACAGTTTCCATGCCGATATTGAATGAAAATTGCCTTCCTGGTCCACGGCTGCTTTTAAGTAGGCTTTTAATTGAGTTTCTGTGTTTTGTTCTTAGCCTGTTATGTATCCTCAGCTTCCTATTTTATGCAAGTATATGTTCCAGAAATTAATACTGTAGTGATATCTGGTGACACTAATTAGCTTGCATTATTTTCAGTGATAAACTGTGGTGTTCGAAATCTGGTTTAGAGGCCACCAGGGAGAAGTTAACATTGTGCTTTCAAATCTTATTAAACTTTATCATCAGGCCTCCGTTCATCGTGGGGTGGAATTGAAGTTTCTTAATGGGATCTTCATCCTTTGCCACTATGCCTTTCTATGGCCCCAGAATGGATAATGTGAGACTTGAAGGCAAATGAGCAATGTGGGCTCAGCTCTTTCTGGGTTATTTGCCTTCCCAAAACGGGATAGCAAAATCCAGTGTAAACACCTGTAAATGGAAATAGGAGAACAAAACCACAGCCATCCAAAAAGGCAGCTTTATTAGAGATGAGAACTGCCCTGTCTTCTTCTAGGTCTAATGCTCACATTTATGAAGCACTACAGAGGTGGGTTTCAGCAGGTTCTGATCAGTTCTGGAGAACCGGTAGTGGAAATTTTGAGTAGTTTGAAGAACCGGTAGTAAAAATGCTGACCGGCTCCGCCTCCATCTATTCTCTGCCTCCCTAGTCCCAGCTGATCGGGAGGAAATGGGGATTTTGCAGTAACCTTCCGCTGGATTGGGGTGGGAATGGAGATTTTACAGTATCCTTCCCCTGCCATGCCCATTAAGCCACGCCCACCAAGCCATGTCACACCCACCAAGCCACGCCCATAGAACCGGTAGTAAAAAAATTTGAAACCCATCACTGAATCATGAGAGAGATAAGTTTGGAAAGAGACTTGCTGTTCCACTATGAATATTGCAAGGCCAAGATAAGACCACACTTGGAATATTGCATCAAGTTTTGATCGCCATGATAAAAAAACCAAGATGTTGAGACTCTAGAAAGAGTGCAGAGAAGAGCAACAAAGATGATTAGGGGACTGGAGGCTAAAACATACAAAGAACAGTTGCAGGAATGGGCTATGTCTAGCTTAATGAAAAGAAAGACTGGGGTGACATGACAGCTGTGTTCCAATATCCAAGGGGCTGTCACAAAGAAGAGGAGGTCAACTTATTTTTCAAAGCTTGAGAAGGCAGGATGAGAAGCAATGGATGGAAACTAATCAAGGACAGAAGCAACTAGAACTAAGGAGAAATTTCCTGACGGTAAGAACAATTAAGCACTGGAAAAGCTTCTCTCCAAGACTTGTGGGTACTCCAACATTGGAGGTTGTAAAGAAGAGATTGGACAGTCATTTGTTTGAAATGGTATAAGGTCTCCTACTTGAGCAGGGAGGTGGACTAGAAGATCTCTAACGTCCCTTCCAACTTCTGTTATAAATTCATCACATTCTCCATGAATATATGTACATTCCAAACAAAAATAAATGTCTATTCTGAGTGAGTTCGTGTGAGATATTAGGTATGTGAATTGCAGAAAGTTCAATGTTGTTAAATATAATATGGAATTAAGTGCAAAAAAAAGAACCAACGTATTGTTTTGAGGTGGGTAGGAGAAGATGTGAGATAAACTAAATTGGTTGGTGGAAGTAAAAAAAAAAAAGTCAAACTTGGAGGAGATTTAGCGAATGGTGGCTTTTTCATGGGGATTTGCTATACAGTAGGTGGCTAAATTTGTCTTGCCTTGTTTTGTGCAAAACCAAGGTTGTATGGTACAACAAATGGACAGCTTTTCTGAAATGCTCCGCTAGTGTGCCAGATAAAGTACAGGTCACTCGTACAATGTCCAGATGCAAAGGACCATCCTGGAACTATGGTGATTTAAATCTTTGTTCCCAGGATCAAAACTCCAACTGGGTTTGCATGTTGTCATTTTCATATGTATTTCCTTTAGTAACCAACCTCACTATGTTGTGTTCAAGGTAAGAAAAATATTCCTCATCAATAGGAAGGAAGGCACAGGGTCCTATATATGAACACAGCCTTTCATTTTAGGTATATTCAAACCAGTGGTGGGTTTCAAATTGTTTTAATACCAGTTCTGTGGATGTGGCATCGCTTGGGTGGGCGTGGTTTGGTGGGTGTGGCAGGAGAAGCATACTGTAAAATCTCCATTCCCACCCCACTCCAGGGGAAGGATACTGCAAAATCCCCATTTCCTTCTGATCAGCTGGGACTTGGGAGGCATAGAATAGATGGGGGCAGGGCCAGTCAGAATTTTTACTACCGGTTCTCCAAACTACACAAAATTTCTGCTACCGGTTCTCCACAACTGGTCAGAACCTGCTGAAACCCACCTCTGTCCAAACTAACACCAAATATACAATAAGTGTTAAACCCAAATTGGAAATTAGGAATTAGTCATTATTTTAAACAATTAATGGGTGATGTTTTTAAAACTATTTTTAATTTAGCAGGAAACTTTTTGAGGGAGGGAGGAAGGGAGGGAGGGAGGGAGGGAGGAGACATTGGATGGGAGGGAGGGAGGATGCAACATAAAAAAAAGAAGAAAGGGAGGAAAAGAAGGAAAGGAAGGAAGGAAGGATAGTAATGAGGAGACATAGGGAAGGAGGATGGAAGATAAAATGGAAGGAGGGAGGGAGGAGAAGAAGGAAACGAAGGAAGGAAGCAAGGGAGGAAGGGAGGGAAGGAGGGAGGATGGAAGTTAAAAAGGAAGGAGGAAGGGAGGAAAAAAGGAAGGAAGGAAGGAAGGAAGGGAGGAAGGAAAGAAAGAAAGAAAGAAAGAAAGAAAGAAAGAAAGAAAGAAAGAAAGAAAGAAAGAAAGAGAAAGGAGCCAAACTTCAATTTTGCTTGCCCACAATTTTCATTCTGCCTCAAGCCTTGTTCTTTATTATGTCTTGTTCTGCTCTGCTCCAGTCACTTGGAAATAATAAATATTTGCTACAAAACCATTTTATTTCATATGTAAGTCTTTATGACCCAATCACATCCTTTTATTATCCGGTGCATCCATAGAAGCAATGACTAAAGATCATTTACTTCAGGTTTATTCGAAGGTTTGGAGAGAGGATCAGCTGTTCCTGTCTCCACTCCATTGCTCTGCATGGCCCTTCAGGAAACCCACTAGAGAATAAAACTGAGAGAGTAAAGCTGGGAGAAAATGTTGGCGTCTGCCTAAAATCACAAAATCAGATTAACCTCTCTGACTCCTAAGCCTCAGGGGACCGGCTCACAAAAAACAATTCTATGCCATTAGAATCCAATAGAAATGTATAGTACATACCGCAACATTTTATGTGAATAAGTGAAAGAATAAAGAAAACCATGCCTTTGTAGACCTCTATAGTAGATAATATGTAATATTTCTGACACATATAACTATTCTAATCATCCCTGTTGGAATGGGAAGGAATCTGGATATTTCGGAATTCCCCCATCCTCAATGAATTCAACAAATTAATTCTTCATCTGCAAAACAGAATGCAGATTCCAGCTGTTACTTTCTAAACGCCATTATCCTACATTTGCCTTCAAAACATCTCACTTAAGTCATGTTACGCACCTGCCATTTATAGAGTTGTGACTGAGTAGCTCTGCAATCTGATTATCAGAGTCCAAATGCTATTCGGAGTTGGATGCTTAAAGATTACATTTACTGGATACATTAGAATAGAATAGAATAGAATAGAATAGAATAGAATAGAATAGAATAGAATAGAATAGAATAGAATAGAATAGAATAGAATAGAATTTTTTATTGGCCAAGTGTGATTGGACACACAAGAAATTTGTCTTTGGTGCATATGTTCTCAGTGAATATAAAAGGAAAGAAACATTCATCAAGAATCATAAGATACAACTCTTAATGATAGTCATAGGGTACAAATAAGCAATCAGGAAATAATCAATATCAATATAAATCATAAGGATAAAAGCAACAAAGTTACAGTCATAAGTGGAAAGAGATGAGTGATGGGAACCATGAGAAGATTAATAGTAGTGCAGCTTTAGTAAATCGTTTGACAGTGTTGAGGGAATTATTTGTTCAGCAGAGTAATAGCGTTCAGGAAAAAACTGTTCTTGTGTCTAATTGTTCTGGTATGCAGTGCTCTGTAGCGTCGTTTTGAGGGTGGGAGTTGAAACAGTTTATGTCCAGGATGCGAGGGGTCTGTAAATATTTTCACAGCCCTCTTTTTGACTCATGCAGTATACAGATCCTCAATGGAAGGCAGGTTGGTAGCAATTGTTTTTTTTTTTTTTTTTGCAGTTCATTAAGGAATGTTCTACCATTTTCTTCTTCTGGGATTTTGTCAAAATCTGTCCCTTTTATGTGGGAGAACCAGACAAGTGGATGTAAACCATCCTAGGCTTGTATCTCCAACTAAGATAACGGTACCCAGAGCAATCAAAACCAACTGAGAAATATAATAATCCTTTCACAAATGTTCCATGTCCCACAATATAAAGCATATGTAAAACATTCTATGGTTGCATGGTGGCTGTGATGGCTATGGTGGTGCAGTATTGCAGGCTAAATCTGCCTGCAGCCTGGAGTTCGATTCTGAACAGCTCAAGGTTGACTCAGCCTTCCATCAGGGGTGAAATGCTCCTGGTTCAGCCAAACTGGTGGCGATGGCAGCCGGTTGTTCGGAGAAATGGTAGCAATGGCAATGCGAGGCTCCACCCACCCACCCAGTCATTGTTACTTCCTGGTTTTAACCAGGAAGTAACCTGTGTTTTACTCTCTGCGCATACACAGAAGTATTTGTGCTTGTGCAAAGGGTCTGAGCATGCATGTGATGCACGCAGTAGATTTCACCCCTGCCTTCCATCCTTCTGAGGTGGGTAAAATGAGGACCCAGACTGTTGGGGGAAATATGCTGACTCTGTAAATCGCTCAGAGAGGGCTGTAAAGCACTGTGAAGTGGTATATAAGTCTAAGTGCTATTGCTATGGGTGGGTACAGCTCCTATCTTCAACTAGTAAAACTATTCTCCTTCGCCTAGACTTTCAGACTGCCGCTCACCACCGCAGGGAGACGGAGCCAATGCGTTGGTTCCGTCCCAGGCGCCTGATGGACCCTGAGAGATTCCGGACGGAGCTTGGGCCGTTCCCTGAGGATCTTGCCCACGGCACGACTGAAGAACTAGTTGTGGCCTGGGAATGGGCCGCAGCTGGGGCTTTGGACTGTGTCGTGCCTTTGTGGCCTCTGACCAGGCGTAGATCTCAATTGGCTCCTTCATTTTCTGAGGAGCTGAGGGAGATGAAACGCTGGAGAAGACGCCTAGAGAGTACCTGGAGGTCTAGCCGTTCCGAGGCTGATCGGACACTAGTGAGGTCTTTTACTAAGACCTATCTAGTGGCAATGAGGGAGGCGAAACGTTCTTACGTTTCCACCCTCATTGCATCGGCAGATAACCACCCGGCCACCCTGTTTCGGGTGACCCGCTCCCTCCTTCACCAGGAGGGGCGGGATGACCCCTTACAGGGAGGTGCTGAGGAGTTTAATGGCTATCTATACGATAAAATCGTTCAGCTTCGGGATAGTTTAGACCAAAATTGCGATGATCCAAATGAGATGACGGAGACACGTCTTGTTGAGGTTGTTTGGGATGAATTTGATTCTGTGGCTCTCGAGGACGTGGGCAGGTTACTGGGGAGGTTACATGCAACTACATGTTTACTGGACCCGTGTCCTTCATGGTTAGTGCTGGCTACACAGGAAGTGACATGAGGCTGGCTCCGGGGAATTATAAATGCTTCATTGTTGGAAGAGGTTTTCCCCGCTGCCTTGAAAGAGGCGGTGGTGAGACCCCTCCTCAAGAAGCTTTCCCTGGATCCAGCTATTTTGGGAAATTATCGTCCAGTCTCCAACCTTCGCTTTGTGGCAAAGGTTGTAGAGAGTGTGGTTGCATGGCAGCTTCCCCAGTACCTGGATGAAGCTGTCTATCTAGACCCGTTCCAGTCCGGCTTCCGGCCCGGACATAGTACGGAGACAGCTTTGGTCATGTTGATGGATGACCTCTGGATGGCCAGGGATAGGGATTGTTCCTCTGCCCTGGTCCTATTAGATCTCTCAGGGGCTTTTGATACCATTGAGCATGGTATCTTGCTGCACCAGTTGGAGAGTTTGGGAGTGGGAGGCACCGTTTATCGGTGGTTCTCCTCCTATCTCTCTGACCGGTCGCAGACGGTGTTGACAGGAGGGCAGAGATCGACCGCGAGGCGCCTTGTGGGGTGCTTCAGGAGTCGAGTCTCTCGCCTCTCCTGTTCATCTATGTGAAGCCACTGGGTGAGGTCATCAGTGGCTTTGGGGTGAGTTACCATCTGTACGCTGATGACACGCAGCTGTACTTTTCCACCCCGGGCCACCCCAACGAAGCTATCGAAGTGCTGTCCCGGTGCCTGGAAGCCGTATGGGTCTGGATGGGGAGAAACAGACTCAAGCTCAATCCCTCCAAGACGGAGTGGCTGTGGATGCCGGCACCCTAGTACAGTCAGCTGCAACCGCAACTGACTGTTGGGGGCAAGTTATTGGCCCCAATGGAAAGGGTGCGCAACTTGGGTGTCCTCCTGGATGTGCGGCTGTCGTTTGAAGATCATTTGGCGGTCGTCTCCAGGAGGGCCTTTCACCAAGTATGCTTGGTCCGCCAGTTGCGCCCCTTCCTTGACCAGGATGCCTTATGCACGGTCACTCATGCTCTTGTCACTTCTCGTTTGGATTATTGCAATGCTCTCTACATGGGGCTGCCCTTGAAGTGCACCCGGAGGCTTCAGCTAGTTCAGAATGCAGCTGTGCGGGTAATAGTGGGAGCCACTCGTTGCTCCCATGTAACACCACTCCTGCGCAACCTGCACTGGCTTCCTGTGGTCTTTCGGGTGCGCTTTAAGATTTTGGTTACCACCTTTAAAGCGCTCCATGGCTTAGGGCCCGGGTACTTACGGGACTGCCTGCTGTTACCTTATGCCTCCCACCGACCCGTACGCTCACACAGAGAGGGTCTTCTCAGGGTGCCATCCACCAAACAATGTCGGCTGGCGGCCCCCAGGGGTAGGGCCTTCTCTGTCGGAGCTCCTACTCTTTGGAACGAACTTCCCCCTGGTTTACGCCAATTGCCTGATCTTCAGACCTTTCGCCGTGAGCTGAAAACGCATTTATTTATTCAAGCGGGACTGGCTTAAAAGTTTTATTAAATTTTAATTGGGGTTATTTATGAATTTTAGGGTTTTAAATTGATTGTTTTAAATTTCGGCCATTTATGTAATATGCTTGGTTTTAAGTTTCTGTTTTAATGTGTATATTGTGGGGTTTTATTTGGCTGTACACCGCCCTGAGTCCTTCGGGAGAAGGGCGGTATAAAAATCTAATAAAATAAAATAAATAAATAAATAAATAATTTCTGGAACAACCAAAATCAACTCTGACAAATACAATCATCCTTTCACAAACGTTCCATGTTCCACAAGATGAAGCATGTCTAAAACATTCTATGATTGGGTACAGCTCATATCTCCAACTAGTAAAACTGTTCCTGGAACAACCAAGATCATCCCTGAGACATATAATACTCCTTATATAACATCCCACCCTCTACAACATGAAGTAAGTAGTACAACCTCTAGCATATGCTTAATTGTGATTTAACTTATTGCATCCTATTTAAATATTGCAGTTGAATAAGATTCAGGAAACTTTAATCCACAGGTCCAGCAATTGTAATAGTTGGCAAAAATTAGCTGACTACCAGCAGGAAAATGTAACTGAGGGGCGGAGGGGCTTTCTTGCAATCAATATCTGGTTGACTTTCTATTAGGATGATAAATCTAGATAGAAGATTTCTTCCCTTCTTGATCAATAATTTTGTCCCTGAGAGGTGTCTTCTTGTGTTTGGTGGGATTTTTAAATAGCATTGGAGGTTGATTCCATTGTATGCTTGAGGGTGGAATCATATGGGTGGTTTATGCTATAATGTTATTTTCAAACTTAAAACTTCCTTGAAATGGTTCCTGTTAAGGATGACATAGTATAGAATAACAAAGTTGGAAGGGACCTTAGAGGTCTTCTAGTCCAACCCCCTGCTTAGACAGGAAACCCTACACTATTTCAGACAAATGGTTATCCAACATCTTCTTAAAAACTTCCAGGGTTGGAGCATTCACAGCTTCTGGAGGCAAGTTGTTCCACTGATTAATTGTTCTCACTGTCAGGAAATTTCTCCTTAGTTCTAAGTTGCTTCTCTCCTTGATTAGTTTCCACCAATTGCTTCTTGTCCTGCGTTCAGGTGCTTTGGAGAATAGCTTGACTCCCTCTTCTTTGTGGCAGCCCCTGAGATATTGGAACACTGCTATCATGTCTCCCGTAGTCCTTCTTTTCATTAAACTAGACATACCCAGTTCTTGCAGCCATTCTTCATTTTTTTTAGCCTCATGTGCGGCTTGTTGGTTTACTTTTTCTGACACCCCCCTGCTGTGATTATATGATTGGAAGCTCTAGAAAAATTGCAAAGATCCTTCTTGTTCCTGGTCTTTGTGAAGACCATCTTTGCTTCCAGGGAATGATTTTACTCAGTCATCATTGGTTGTACAATATAATGCAACCTTTACCTGGACTGTATGTCCATGAAGACCCTCAGCCATCCAGGCAAAGCTGAATCCAGTGCATGATTCCACCTTCAGACACTTTTGCCTGGATGACTAAGCGTCGTCATCGACATACTGCGACTTTTGGGGAGGAAACTCCTGAGGTTGGTCTGGCAAAAAGTTGCTAAATTCCAACCACTCTCTGCCTACCCGACTTGCTCTGACTTGGTGAAGCTGCTTGGATGAACAACGAAATGCCTCAAGCTAACAAAAACATGTCCCATTGCCATGAGTCAATTCAGACACCACATGTCAATTCAGGTGTCACCTTTAGACACCTTTACTTGGACTGGTTTTGTTTTTGTTTTTGTTTTGAACTGCATGGATTTTATTTGGAAGCCGCACAGTGGATATTTTGTACAATTCCCTATTTTAAAATCTTATTTTAAAGAAATGAAGATACAGTGGAAATTTAAGAAATATAATAAACTTTCTTGTTATGAACATATCTGGATATTATGTTTCATATCTTCATAAAGGTGATCTCCTTCCACAGGCCCTTCTCTGCAGATGGAAGGTCTTCTTCATTGTTCCCAGGCTGGGGAATAGACTGCCTTGAATGTTAAATTTATGCCAGTCCAACGGTTTCTAGAAAGTCTGGGAGTAGAATAGAGTAGAGTAGAGTAGAGTAGGAGTAGAATAGAATTATTTATTGGCCAAGTGTGATCAGACACACAAGGAATTTGTCTTTGGTGCATGCGCTCTCAGTGTACATAAAAAGAAAAGATAAACTCATCAAGAATCATAAGATACAACACTTAATGATACTCATAGGGTACAAATAAGCAATCAAACCATACTAGGAAACAATCAATATAAATCGTACGGATTCAAGCAACAAGTTACAGTCATACAGTCATAAGTGGGAGGAGATGGCTGATAAGAACAATGAGAAGATTAATAGTAAAAGTAATGCAGACTTAGGGAATAGTTTGACAGTGTTGAGGGTATTATTTGTTTAGCAGAGTGATGGCGTTCAGGAAAAAACTGTTCTTGTGTCTAGTTGTTCTTGTGTGCAGTGCTCTATAGCATCATTTTGAGGGTAGGAGTTGAAACAATTTATATCCAGGATGCGAGGGGTCTCTGAATATTTTCACACGTCTCTTTTTGACTCATGAATATTAATCTAACTAGACAGATTTTAATGAAAAAATACCTTTACTCTTTGAATAACAACAAGTATTACTTCTTTGGATGTCCTTTTAATGTCTTGTTGAAAAATAAACCTCACTGTTTGAACCGAAAAATAACATTCAGTATGGATCTCAGAGTTCTAATCTAATTTCCTTCCCAGCGCAGCAAACTATTGAGGTTTTTTTCCCCTAATCTTTTCTGAATTTTCTGATCCATCTGAGTTATAGTCCATTTATAAATATCTATGGCATGCACACATTTCCAATGTACATTGTGCAATATATATTCTACCCACAACAGCTACCACCATAGTGTTCTGTATGCATGCAAGCTTGGCTCATCGGTCCCTTTATGGATCATCCCTGAATTATAGTCTTATCTGAAATATTCTTTAAGCTTCTTATCTCTCCCAATCAATTGGAAATAGCAGAGAAAGGAAAGAAATAAATTAGCTGGCTGCAATGGCCGAGTCAGGAATCGGTGGTCAGTTTTAAATCAATAAGCTGTTTAAGAGCTAGGCAGAGAAATTCAATGGCATTAGTCAGAGCACTCCAATCGTACAGATTTTAAGGCTCCCTAGGTCTACCAAAAAGCAGTACAGCAGGATGAAAAAAAGTGGGGGAAGAAATTTCCACATTTCTGTTTTTGTTTGTCTGTTTATCAAATTTATTTTAACCAGGGTGGGAAGGCATTTCCATCTGGTTCAGTTCCAAGCTGGGAGAAAGACACTGGAAACATGGAGGCTGATTGGAAAGAAGGTTTAATGATGAACAGAACCACCAAGCACATGGTTCTGGGGCAGCTGACCACATGGAGTTGAGAGTGGGTTTTTTTTTAATGCTTTCTCTTGCACTTGAACTTCCTGTTCCTGTGCAAGGATGTGTATTCTATCGGCTGTTGTCAGACTCCCATGGGGCCATGTAGGGTTATGTAGGGGTCATAGCTGGTTCTAGAGGTTGACTGAGCTCCCAGGTTTGGTTGAAGTTTGTGCAACTGAAAGGGTGTTGGGCAATTCCTATTGTGGCTGAGGGTTGGATCTTGAGTGAGGGTATTTGCTTATGAATATAGCTATCTAGTTCTCAATAAACTCTATCTCTCTTTTATAAGTGCCGACATCTGCTTAGGGCTATTAAGAAATGAGGGGGGCTGCATTCTCCCTCTTAAAAAACTTTCTCAATTTCTCACCTTGGGAAATATAATATTCCCAATATTTATTTGTAATATTCCTCAAAATATTTCATTCTTCTAGGATGTTGGGTGATGACTTTCTACACCAGTAATAAAGACCGATCCAAATTTCTCACCAATTTGGGGGAGTGATTAGCAGAGGGCAAGGCCCTGTGTCTTATTAATCCATGTTCATTCTGACTTCCATTTCCAGGCCATATTTACTGTATTTTGCAAAATGGCGGATTTTGTTACCTCAGAAAGAAGAACCAAATTTGAACGCTGATTTAAAAACAAAAAGCATAAAGGGAATATTCCAGCAGAAAGTCTAACCAATCCTCTCATTCTTTTTGACCCTGGTTCTGGTTCTATAGAATTGTAGCCTTGAAAAGAAGCCATATCCACGAATATTATCTTGTCTCCTTAGAACTGAGAAGTCTAAGCTCTAGTCATATTGGCAGTATGTTTGCCATAGATGACTACTTGGAAACAAAGTGGCAAATGAACCTTAGATCTGTCATACCTTTTCTGCTTCCACAAATAGGGTTTTTCTTTCTTAAATTTACTCCATAAATTTCAGAATAGAGCCACTGTCCAATGTTGAGTTCCACTTTGGCTAAAAGATTTGATAGGCATCGTTTACATTTACCCCAACTCAGTTTTATTGGAATGGCTTTATTCATACTATACGTAAAAAAGTGATATCCATGAAAGTACTTTGGTCATAGAAGGAATGTAAAAAAAAAAATATTCTATCCCCCTTTTAGATTTAGATAGGGCTTCATCCTGTTTTCTTTAAACACATTGTCTGTTATATATGAACAAATTAAGGGACAATTTGGCATTGTTGTATTAGGAAGAGGAGGAGGAGGAGGAAGAATAATGAGGCTTTACATTAATAGTTTACACTCTCAGAAATTCATGAAGAACTGCAGACCTCCATTTTTTTCTTAACAGACTTTTTTATTCCCCATAAACATCTCTATTTGTAAGTTTTCCATTACTATTAATGAAGTCAGTGAATAGAAATATGTCAGCAAGGTAAACTAAGAAACCTTTCTCAGACTGCACAATATTGTCAGATTTGTTTTAATTACTCAACTGATGGCTGCTTTATTGTTCTAATACCTTTATGTATGAGTTGTGGGCAGTTGTTGTACACAGACTTGCTGACTGTTAGTAGATGAGTAGGCAAATATATTAAATTCCCTGTTGTTTGCCCTCAATATAATTGCCAGAGAGTTCATTTGATTGTGTTACCGTTGCTAAGATGAAAACGCATTTCTCAGGTGTTAAAGTAAGGGATGACTAGCGTCTTGGAATGCTCTTTTGACTTGCCAAAAATTGCTTATTCACAGAAGAAATGTTTTCTAGGTAGCTTTTTGTTTTGTTTTGTTTTAAAATGCTCTATTTTAAACCTGCTGGATAATCTTACTTGCATTCAAAACTATTTTGTTGTTGTTGTTGATTCACAGAGGTTTATAAAGCTCTTAACCTCTAGATCTTTTTTGATTCCCTTCCACCAGAAAAAAAAAAAGATACCATTGCATGGAGCTTCTTTACATATGCAGCAGAACGCGAATTACACCACTGCTTCAGCTTTTTATCTATTCTGTTTGTTTTTTACTTTATTGGGGGGTGGAAAATGAATTTCTAAATGTCCTCAGTAATACTGCAGTCAAACGAACCGACATTATAAATGTGTCGTGTTTATTTTTATTTATTTATTTATTTATTTATTATTTAAATTTATATACCGCCCTATCTCCCAAAGGACTCAGGGCGGTTCACAGGCATATAAAACATCGATACACAAAATTAAAATAATCTTTAAAAAACTTATTCCAATGCCCTATCATTAAAAATAGAAATATAAATATTAAAATCAATTTAAAACCCCTATAAAATTTAAAATCTAAGCCAGTCCTGCACAGATGAATAAATGTGTCTTGAGCTCGCGACGGAAGGTACGAAGGTCCGGAAGTTGACGGAGTCCTGGGGGGAGCTCGTTCCAGAGGGCGGAGCCCCACAGAGAAGGCCTTTCCACTGGGCGTCGCCAGACGACACTGCCTAGCTGACGGCACCCTGAGGAGTCCCTCCCTGTGAGAGCGCACGGGTCGGTGAGAGGTATCTGGTCGCAGTAGGCGGTCCCGGAGATAACCCGGCCCTATGCCATGGAGCGCTTTAAAGGTGGTCACCAAAACCTTGTAGCGCACCCGAAGGCCACAGGTAGCCAGTGCAGCCTGCGCAGGATGGTGTTATGCGCGGAGCCACGAGGGCTCTATCTATCACCCGCGCAGCCGCATTCTGGACTAACTGTAGCCTCCGGATGCCCTTCAAGGGGAGCCCCATGTAGAGAGCGTTGCAGTAATCCAGGCGAGACGTCACGAGGGCGTGAGTGACCGTGCATAGGGCCTCCCGGTCCAGAAAGGGGCGCAACTGGCGCACCAGGCGAACCTGGTAGAACGCTCTCCTGGAGACGGCCGTCAAATGATCTTCTAGAGACAGCCGTTCATCCAGGAGGACGCCTAAGTTGCCCCCCCCCTCCATCGGGGCCAGTGACCCGCCACCGATGGTCAGCCGCGGATTTAGCTGACTGTACCGGGATGCCGGCATCCACAGCCACTCTGTCTTGGAGGGATTGAGCTTGAGCCTGTTTCTCCCCATCCAGACCCGTACGGCCTCCAGACACCGGGACAGCACTTCGATAGTTCGCTGGGGTGGTCCGCAGAAAAGTACAGCTGGGTGTCATCCGATACAGCTGGTACTTCACACCGAAACCACTGATGATCTCACCCAGCGGCTTCATGTAGATAAAGAACAGAAGGCGAGAATCGACCCCGCGGCACCCCACAAGTGAGGCGCCCGGGCCGACCTCTGCCCCCCTGTCAACACCGACTGCGACCGGTCGGAGAGATAGGAGGAGAACCACCGATAAACGGTGCCTCCCACTCCCAATCCCTCCAATCGGCGCAGCAGGATACCATGGTCGATGGTATCGAAAGCCGCTGAGAGGTCTAATAGGACCAGGGCAGAGGAACAACCCCTATCCCTGGCCCTCCAGAGATCATCCACCAACGCGACCAAAGCCGTCTCCGTGCTGTAACCCGGTCGGAAACCGGACCGGCACGGGTCTAGATAGACAGTTTCATCCAGGTGCAAGGAAACTGATATGCCACCATATTTCTACAACCTTCGCCGCGAAGGTTGGAGACCGGACGATAATTACCTAAAACAGCCGGGTCCAGGGAAGGCTTCTTGAGGAGGGGCCTCACCACCGCCTCTTTCAAGGCGGCCGGAAAGACTCCCTCCACCAAAGAAGCGCCCGTAATCGCCTGGAGCCAGCCTCGTGTCACCTCCTGCGTGGCCAGCACCAACCAGGAGGGGCACGGGTCCAGTAAACATGTGGTGGCATTTAGCCTCCCCAACAACCTGTCCATGTCCTCGGAGCGACAGGGTCAAACTCATCCCATACAATGTCACCAAGACCGCCTCAGCCGTCTCACCCGTATCACCGCAATCTTGGTCCAAACCATCCCGTTGAACGATTTTATCGTATAGATAACCGTTAAACTCTCAGCACGTCCCTGCACGGGTCATCCCGCCCCTGATGTAGGAGGGAGCGGGTCACCCGAAACAGGGCGGCTGGGCGGTTATCTGCCGATGCAATGAGGGAGGAGGCGTAGGTACGCCTCGCTTCCCTCATTGCCACTAGGTAAGCCCTAGTATAGGACTTCACTAGTGTCCGATCAGCTTCTGAACGGCTAGACCTCCAGGAACTCTCTAGGCGCCTTCTCCGCGCTTCATCCCTCTCAGCTCCTCGGAGAACCAAGGGCTGGTTGGGACCTGCGCTGGGTCAGAGGTCGCAAAGGCACGACCGGTCTAAGGCCCCGCCGCGCCCGCTCCCAGGCCGCAACAAGTTCCTCAGCCGAGCCGTGTGCCAGACCCTCAGGAAATGGCCCAAGCTCCGTCCGAACCCCTCCGGTCCATCAGGCGCCTGGGACGGAACCAACGTGTCGGCTCCGTCTCCCTGCGGTGGTGAATGGCGGTCAGAAAGTCCAGACGAAGAAGAGAGTGATCTGACCATGACAAAGGTTCAATGACTATTTCCTTTAAGTCCAGATCTCTCAACCACTGGCCAGAGACAAAATCAAGTCCAGAGTGCCACCCCAACGTGTGTAGGGCCATCAACTACTTGGGTCAGGTCCAAGGCCGTCATGGAAGCCATGAACTCCCGAGCTACCGTCGATGACGAGCCGGACGATGGCAAGTTAAAGTCCCCCACGACTAAAAGTCTGGGGGTCTCAACTGCCACCCCAGCAAGCACCTCCAGGAGCTCGGGCAGGGCAGCTGTCACGTAGCAAGGAGCCAGGTACGCCACCAGCAAGCCCATCTGACATCTATGACCCCATCTCACAAAGAGGGATTCGCACCCGCAATCTGAGGTACAGTGGTCTCCTCGGCTCTAGACTCTCTAATCACAACCGCCACCCCACCACCCCTACCCTGGCCCTCGGCTGATGAAATGCTCGGAAACCCGTGGGCACATCTGAACAAGGGCACGCCTTCTGGGCCCAACCAGGTCTCCAACGCCCATAAGGTCCGCGGCACCCCCTGAATAAGATCGTGAATTAGGGGCCTTATTGGCCACGGACCGTGCATTGCATAACATCAGCCAAGGCCAGGGCCCTGAGGATCCTGACCATCCGGGAACGGGAGAAGTTTGAGGGCTCGGGCGCGATCGCCTGTAAGCATCGAGCGCGCACCCCTAACACGATATGAGCCCCACTTCCGCCATATCTGCCCCTCCCCTTACCGTGGAAATAGCACCACCTCCACCAATGGAACACCGACTCCCCATGACCTCGGACCCACCAACCCCCGCCACGAGCATGTGCAGGAACTGACTCGACGGGTTACCCCAACACCCACCCCTTCCTCCCACCCCCAACCCAAGCCCGTCGGTTTCCTTCCCCTTAAAATCCCTTTAAAACTCCCTTAAAAATCTATTAAAACAGCCAATTAAAACCCTAAGCCTCCTATTTTTCGTGATGCCACCTCTCGACCCAAAGCCTGCCTCAAGGTGGGCCTCGATAATCTGAGGGCCAGACCCGAGAGAGGGGCATCTCGCAGGGCAAGAAGGTCAGCCGCAGTAAATGTTCGCATCACTGAGACGGTCCGGCAAGGCCCATCCTGGGCTGGCTGGTTGGCAGCAAAAGTCATAACAGATGATAAAATGACCATGACCAGTCTGTCCTGATGGGAAATAGTTCGAGATAATCCATGTGCGGTAGATGACAAAACCGCTGACTCAGTCAGTTCACCACCCCATACAAACGACCTGGGGTGGGCTAAGGAAGAAAGGGGAGAGGCACGATGGTAGGGATGTTATAAAGATGGTAAATAGTGGAGGGGTGTCCGCTGGACCCGCGGGTCTTCCTCCGGCGCTGTCACATATCCGCGCCACTAGGGCAAGGTCACAGCCACCCTGGGCCTATCGGGCCATCCGCCACTTCAGCACCGGGCAGGCCGCCGCCACCGCCTCCGCCAGGCCATCGCCACTGGAAACGCCCCCACCGCCACCGCGAGCAGGCCACTGGAGCTCCCCTAGATGAGAGGGCGACACCCGACGCCAAATCCGCCACCAGACCCAGGACTCACCAGTGACAACGCCCGATGGAGAGGGAAGGGCCAGGCCGCCGCCTCGCCACCGCAGGTTCAAGGGCCGATGGAGCCCGGGCGGCCTCCAGATCTTCATTGGGCGCAGCCTCCGGGCTCCTCCCATCGCCACCGGAGACGCCCAAACTCCAAACCTCAACTTCCACTGGCCAAGTCTTCCAGGTAGGTCCAGGGGCGCTGCCAACGCCCCTACCCCCGCCGCCGCCGCCGCCGCCGCCAAACCGCCGAAAAAGGCTGGCGGCGGCTCGGCAGGCCGCTAGGCCGCCAGGATTCCCTCTGAGGCGCCGTGGCTCTGCCGTGGCTCCGGGGCTTCTCCCAACGCCCCGCGGAGTCGCACAGCGCCCAGCCACCCTATTTACGGGTGGCTGGATCTTCCTCCATCAGGGCGGGGGCCTATGATGGTATTAAGGCCCCCCCCCAGACCCAAAAAGAGCCTGGAAAGGCCCGTCGCCGCGTCCCCGATCAGCAGGGCGGCGCCATCTTGGACATGCGCAGAAGCACTCCCACTCCCTCTCCGACAACTGGGTCTAGGAAGTCCGTATCAAGCGTGGCAACGAAGTCTCTGCAGCTTTGCCAAATTCCTTCCAGGTTTCTCAGGGCAGGCAGGACTCCAAGTTGTGACTTCAGCAAACTAGATGAGACTTTGCTTGACTCAAGGTTGGAATGACAAAAGCAGGTCCTTTATATAGGCTGTGGGGTGTGGCTCCATGACTCAGCATTTATCCAGGCCTGCCCCACCCTTCCTTCTGCTGGCATCGCCTCTCAGATCTCCAGAGCGAGGATCCTCCCACTCTGAATTGTCTTCAGCTGTCTCTACTGTTGGCATCTGGGAAAGGGAGGGGTCAGAGGGAGCAGGTCCGGGTAATTGCACCACTTGGCTGACTTCCTGCTCTGATGGCTGCATCGAAGGAACACACACTGTATGAGTGAGCAGTATTGGGTTTCTGTTTTCACTCCTTGACTCCTCGCCGGGCATGGGGCCAGGACTGGAGGCTGGAGGCATGACAGGCCGTTCATCTTCATTATCAGACTTGGAGTCTGATAACAGGCCCAGGAGGAGACGGGAGGGGCCCGGCTGAGAAGGATGAGGCACAACAAAATGGTTGTTTTGGGAAACTTATTGAGTGTCATTTTTTGAAATTGCAGTTATTTATTACACAAGTCAATGACAATCAGAGTAGCCTGATTTGATCCCAACATTCAATGGGATCAATTGAATAACCCAACTGAATAACCCAATTGCGCGGGTTATTGAGGGAGCGGCTCGGAGCTCCCACATAACACCTATCCTGCGCAGACTGCACTGGCTACCTGTTGTTTTCCGGGTGCGCTTCAAGGTATTGGTTACCACCTTTAAAGCGCTCCATGGCTTAGGACCGGGCTATCTACGGGACCGTCTACTGCCGGCTTCTATCTCCCATCGTCTGCGTTCCACAGAGAGGACTCCTCAGGGTGCCGCCAGCCAAACAGTGTCGACTGGCGGCCCCAGGGGAGGGCCTTCTCTGTGGGGGCTCCGACCCTGTGGAACGAACTTCCCCTCGGACTTCGACAATTACCTGACCTTAGGACCTTTCGCCGCGAACTTAAAACTTATTTATTTCGTATGGCTGGACTAGCCTGATTTTTATCTTTAAATTTTAATTGAATTTGATGGGTTTTTAAAGTTTTGTGATTTTATGGGGGAGTAGGTTATTTTAACATTTGGGCATTTAAATTAGTTTTTTAAGGGATGTTTTTAACTATTGTGTGTATTTGTATTTTATCTGCCTGTTCACCGCCCTGAGTCCTTCGGGAGAAGGGCGGTATACAAATTAAAATATTATTATTATTATTATTAATTCTTAGCAGCCTCAGGGAGCAACGGAAAATGGTTTGGAGAATCACTTCTGGTCAGTATAGAGCAGGGGTGTCAAACTCAAGGCCCGGGGGCCTGATTTGGCCTGAAGAGTGCTTAGATCTCGCCCGCAGGGCCGCCCTGGAAACAGCAAAGGACTGGCCCTTGATGTCTCTGCCAGTGAAAATGGAGCTCTGGAGGGCTGCGTGTGGCCATTTTCACTGGCAGAGGGTTGCAAGAGGTTGTCGCAGCTGAAAACGGACTTTGGGAGCCCATTTTCATTGGCAGAGCACTCGGGCCACCACAGATGTCCCCGACATGAGTGATGTCGCGCTGGCCATGCCCACCCTGGCCACACCCACTCCAGCCTCTCAAGGTAAAACACAACCCTGATGTGAATGAGGGTTTGACTCCCCTGGTATAGAGAATATCAAGCTAGTGGTCGAAAGAGTGAATGAATGTCTGTTCATTACGTGGTTCCTTCCTGCTTTTTTGTGTACAGTATCACTATTAAATAGCGATGTCAGGAGACAAAAGAAAAAGAAACCTAATACTGCACTTTCCTCAGAGGACTAAAATCGCATGTTTCCAAGCATGATCGGATAGCTGTGAGCTTTGATTACTAATGAATTGAACTCCAAGAGAGTAATAAGGCAGTGTCTTTTTCTAGATTTTGTTCTCACCTTGTCAAATAAAAATAAGCCCACATTACAGCACTGTCTTTATTCAATTTCCAAATTATAAAGAAGACAGGTGATGGTGTTTCGGTGCTGCTGCCATCAGCAACCATCCAATTCTAGCGCCGTTTGTTTCGCTTCGTTTTAGATTCCAGATAACTTGGATCAATGAAATGAAATTTAGAGATCTCATTATGTATTAAGAAGCTGTACATCAATTAAAAACTGTTATTCAATATCTTCCTTCCTTCCTTCCTTCCTTCCTTCCTTCCTTCCTTCCTTCCTTCCTTCCTTCCTTCCTTCCTTCCTTCCTTCCTTCCTTCCTTTCTTTCTTTCTTTCTTTCTTTCTTTCTTTCTTTCTTTCTTTCTTTCTTTCTTTCTTTCTTTCTAACAAGAGGAACACTGCAGTGCAATTTAATATCTAAAACTTCAAATGAGGTTGAAGTTTGGCTCCCTTCCTCCCTTCCTCCCTCCCTTCCTTCCTTCCTCCCTTCCTCCCTCCTCCTCCTCCTCCTCCTCCTCCTCCCTCCCTCCCTCCCTCCCTCTAAGAAGCTCTTTACTGGACTCTCAGTTCCAAACAACCTCAATTGCATGTCATCTTTGCTTCAGCAAAGGCAGTTCAACCCATGTCTAAGATTCAAGCAATTGGTCATGGATCATTTCCAAGAAGTTAACCTTTTTATCTTCTGAAAGCAAGAACTCACCATACTTGGGATAAACTTGTGTCATTGTGGTAAACTGAATGGTGTCACCTCTATTTAAAATTCTTGAGACTGCCATCCAATCAAAGGTTAAGGAAAGTTTTGATGTGTGTACACAAGCCATGCAAATGATTCTTGTCAGAGGATTTATAAGTGACTGGCTTAAGAGATAATAATTATCTTCTCTTACAAAGGATCTGGGACAGATGTGGATGTTTGATGGTGTATCATTATTATTATTTACTTTATTCATTAAACATGAAACTCAGTCAACTGAACATTCAAAAAATGCATCACAAATACCATTGACTGGTGCTAATGGTTGATATGGGTTATTATTATTATTATTATTAGTAGTAGTAGTAGTAGTAGTAGTACTAGTAGTAATATATTCTTTATTCTTTAAACATGAAACTCAATCAAGTGAACATTTACAAATGCATCACAAATACGATTGACTGGTGCTAATGTTCACACTGGTTGCTGCCAGCATCCTAGGTATTAACCAAGTACCTTCTTAAGATGTACGATGTTCCAAGTAGAACAGTTTTTTGCAGTTCTGCTGGTGTTATTGCAGGAAGCTGCAATTTCTTGATGTATCTTATAAAATTCTTGGACATGGTACTAAGTGGCCCGATGACAATGGGTATCACTGTTACGTGCTTCATCCATAGCTGTGTAGTTTCGATGGCCAGGTCGTGATATTTCATGATTTTTTTCCAGTTCTTTTTCTTCGACTCTGGGGTCGATGGCTAGTACCGTGATATCAATGAATTGTACATTTTTGTTTTTGACAATTGTGATATCTGGCGTGTTGTGTTCCAAATGACGATCTGTCTGTATCTGAAAGTCTCACAAGATCTTCACCTTCTCATTTTTGATAACTATTTCCACTTTACATTTCCATGACTTTTCAGATACAGGTAGGGCATCCCTTGTCCCTTGATGTTTCCAAAGACTTCTATCTGTTATGAAGCTGATGTTGATTCTTAGTGACCTCATAGACAGTCCTTTTCCAAGATGATCTGTCCCCAACCTGGCCTTTCATGTCATCCAACTATATGCTATTATCCTGATAATTCAACTTAACCACAGGGGTGAAATTCAATTTTTTTCCCTACCAGTTCTGTGGGCGTGGTTTGGTGGGCGTGGTTTGGTGGGCGTGGCAGGGGAAGGATATTGCAAAATCTCCATTCCCATCCTGCTCTGGGGCCAGCCAGAGGTGGTCTTTGCCGGTTCTCCGAACTACTCAAAATTTCCGCTACCAGTTCTCCAGAAGCTGTTAGAACCTGCTGAATTTCAACCCTGCTTATCCACCCTACTAATGGTCATGTTGAGTCTACACCCCCCAAGCCAGCCCTCCTGCCAGAAAGTGTCTTGGAGCTGGGCCTGCTGCCAGAAAGTGACTTGGGCAGTGAGGGGGAAGGGCCGTCAGGACTTACATCGGGAGCACTGGCTTCCCTGGCTCAGCTCCAGGAGTCAGAAACAGGCCAGGTGGAAGAGATAACAAGGCCTCCGTCCCCTGACTCTTCCCCCCCCCCGGCCACACCTGCAGACCCAGCTGATGGCAATCAGGCTGGGTTGAACCCTAGGTTTTGTAGGCAGGAGAGGAGGGAACAACAGAAGCAAGGGTGGGGCAGACCCAGGAAGTGGTGAGTCATGGAGCCACACCCCACAGGATATAAAGGCAGCGAGAGTTGCTGTGTCTCTTTGTAACAGGCAAATCCACTGATTAAGAGCTGAAGTTTGTTTCTAGGTGACTCACCAGGGTCGTGGAAGATAATGGAGGCTCTTGGCAGACGCTGGCTATTCTGCTGCCAGAGCTGATAGTGCCAGCTAATTAAGCCATCACTCAGATGGAGGCGAGGGAGGACAGAACAGGTTATCCTCCTCTTTTCTACTAACTCCCACAGCACTCTGGACATCTTAAGGGAGCTTGCCTTTACGTAATGTATCCAAAATGTAATAATTTGAATCTGGTCATTTGCACCTCATGTGAGAACTCTGGATATCTGTGTTCATTTTCTCTGCTAACCATGGTTTTTCCAGGAATCTTCTCCATACCAAAATTCCACAGCATTGTGGATTGAAAGAATTAGAATCAATAACAAGTGCTATATGCAAGTAGAATTTTAATAGAATAGAAATCTTTATTCTTTATTCACTTTCACGTTGACAGGTCACGGTGGACTAAATCCATGCCTCCTGAAGAGCCGATCAGTAGGACTTCTCCTTCTCTTCTTTAAACATATAAGGTTTTTATTGGATAATTTCTACCATCTGTAATTTATACACAGGCTTAAGAACTGGGTATGCAGGAACTGGGTATGTCTAGTTTAAAGAAAAGGAGGATTAGGGGAGACTTGATAGCAGTCTTCCAATATCTCAGGGGCTGCCACAAAGAAGAGGGAGTCAAGCTATTCTCCAAAGCACCTGAAGGCAGGACAAGAAGCAATATATAGAGACTAATCAAGGAAAGAAGCAACTTAGAACTAAGGAGAAATTCCCTGACAGTTAGAACAATTAATCAGTGGAACAACTTGCCTGCAGAAGTTGTGAATGCTCCAACACTGGAAGTTTTTAAGAGGAGGTTGGTTAACCATTTATCTGAAGTGGTGTAAGGTTTCGTGCCTAAGCAGGGGGTTGGACTAGAAGACCTTCAAGGCCCCTTCTGACTCTGTTATTCCAACTGACAGTGACTCTTCAATTTCATTTGTTATCATTTTGTGCCAAGGACACATTTTTCCAAAGGGACCATTACTGATTTTGATCAAGCCCGTGAATCAATATCAGAAGTTAATATCGGAAGTTAAAACAAAATGGACCGCTTTAAAAAAATAGGATTAAAAGTACCCAACAGTCTAACTTCTGGGTTGGCTTACTACCCAAAAACCTGTATTAACTAAATAAAATAATAGAGATTAACTACCCAGATCTCTATTATTTTATTTTTAGGTATTTTTGTCTTTTCTAACTTCAAAAGACAACCTATCTTAAAGAATCTTGGCGTCAGCTACCATCTTTTTTTCTTTTATCTTTTGTTTCTCCTCTAGGACTGAAAAGGAAGCCAGTTGCAAAGCAGCTTCTTCTTACTACAGCACCATTTTTTGAAATACAGCATGTCTCAGTAAAATGCCTTTTATATAATTATTTCCAGCTGCTTTCTTTTCTGCGAGCATAATTTGTATTCTAAACAGGCAGCACCCGCCACTTGAATTTGCCATTAAAATAAGGATTAAGTGCTGATTTGGCATGCTCATCATATGCCCGTTACTACTTTGCTATGGCACCAGCTGGGGACTGTGATGAATCTTCCCTGAATGTTCCTTAGATTTCTGAGGGTTTTTTTCGAAAAGAGAGAGGATGTTTGAGATGTTTACAACACAAATTTGAAAAAAAAGAAAAAAAAACACCCAAAAAAACAATTCCTACTGCTGTTGTTGAATTACTGTTGGCTCTTTTGATTTCTCTAATGGCGCTTGGTGCCACTTCTGAGTTGCCTTTTAGATTTAACATAAAATGAAAGGAAAGAAAGTTAGCTGCTCACCCGCCAATTCATAAATCATATTGATTTTTTTCTCTCTCCCCAATATACGAATCAGAGAAAAACTTGGAAGATCTGGAGGGAGGCGGGAGATTAATATGTCACCCTTCTGGTTAATTCAGCATTGTAAAGTTGGAAGGGACACAGTGGCTCAGGGGCTAGGATGTTGAGCTTGTCGATCGAAAGGTCGGCAGCTCGGCGGTTCGAATCCCTAGTGCTGCCGTGTAACGGGGTGAGCTCCTGTTACTTGTCCCAGCTTCTGCCAACTTAGCAGTTTTGAAAGCATGTAAAAATGCAAGTAGAAAAAATAGGGACCACCTTTGTTGGGAAGTTAACAGCGTTCCGTGCGCCTTTGGCGTTGAGTCATGCTGGCCACATGACCACGGAGACGTCTTCGGACAGCGCTGGCTCTTCGGCTTTGAAACGGAGATGAGCACCGCCCCCTAGAGTCTCCAACATCTAGCATGTATGTGCAAGGGGAACCTTTACCTTTACCTTAAAGTTGGAAGTAAAGGAGGAGGAACAAAAGAAAGTGGTTTCCTTTCCAACTTAGGGTAAGATGAAAACCCTGCTTTAAAAATAGATCCTATGATCGTCAGGCAAAAGGCGATCTTCTGGTTTGTTTTATAGAAACAGTATCTGAGATCTCTATGATATCCTTTGACAAAAAAACTTTATATTTAAAATACCCACAGTGCATAAGAAACAGGGGTGGGGGAGGAGGCATGAGTCCTGCTTTAGTGCAAGAGAGGTTTTGTTTATTTTCTTCTTGACAGAAGCTTTCCCACTTAAGGTGGTCTTTCTTGTATGCTTCTTACCTTCAGGATGTAAAAGTTAGCCCTACAAGTCACAATTAGGAGTGTAGGAGAATTCTAATGAAACCTGATGAAATCTGCTTTTCCACCTGATTACCATGGAAACCACAGTTAGCCAACTGACTTCACTTGGATCAAAATGAATTATTATTAATCTTCCCAGGCAAGGAGTGCTTAGGGATTTGGACTCCTTTTGTTAAAGTTTTAGCTAAGAAACCAAAAAAGTTCAGGAAGGATAAATATTAATTCTTAATGTGCTACTAAGTGAGAATGACTTAGTCTCCCTGGGATTCAGATCCTTGTTATAAAATCAGATATTAACAAATTTAAAGAGCAGAATTTGTGTACTCTGAATGGCAGTATCTGCTCTTAAGGCAGTACTAATTAAGTGATTCTGTCTAAATGAAGGTCATTTTGACTGAGTGGTGCAAAAGGAATTACAGAGAAATACAAATATTTATGTATGATTCATTGTGGTTGTAATTGTTAAATAAACAGGCTGAAACCTTAAGTACAGAGAAATCAGGGTCATGGTTTTCAGAATTTTATTCCAAAGACATGTAAAAAAGTGATAATTGATTTTAAAAACCCACAGGCAACATGCAGATACATTTCCATAGTTCAGTAGCAAGACCTGCTTTGTAACTAGAAGATCCCAACTTCATCTAGCATTTGAATAAACAATGGACAAAGATTCTTCTCTGGAGAATTGATAATAATAATAATAATAATAATAATAATAATAATAATAATAATAATAATAATAATAATAATAATAATAATAACAACAACAACAACAACAACAGAGTTGGAAGGGACCTTGGAGATCTTCTAGTCCAACCCCCTGCCCAGGCAGGAAACCGTACACCATTTCAGACAAATGGCTATCCAACATTTTCTTAAAAATTTCCAGTGTTGGAGCATTTACAACTTCTGCAGGCAAGTTGTTCCACTGATTAATTGTTCTAACTGTCAGGAAATTTCTCCTTAGTTCTATGTTGCTTCTCTCCTTGATTAGTTTCCACCCATTGCTTCTTGTTCTACCCTCAGGTGCTTTGGAGAACAGCCCGACTCCCTCTTCTTTGTGGCAACCCCTGAGATATTGGAACACTGCTATCATGTCTCCCCTAGTCCTTCTTTTCATTAAACTAGGTATACCGAGTTCCTGCAACCATTCTTCATATGTTTTAACCTCCAGTCCCCTAATCATCTTTGTCGCTCTTCTCTGCACTCTTTCTAGAGTCTCAACATCCTTCTTACAATGTGGCGACCAAAACTGAATGCAATATTCCAAGTGTGGCCTTACCAAGGCATTATAAAGTGGTATTAAGAATTCATGTGATCTTGATTCTATCCCTCTGTTTATGCAGCCCAGAATTGTGTTGGCTTTTTTGGCAGCTGCTGGCTCATATCTAAATGGTTGTCCACTAGGACTCCAAGATCCCTCTCACAGTTACTACTATTGAGCAAGGTACCACATATCCGGTACCTGTGCATTTTGGTTTTTTTGGCCTAAATGTAGAACCTTACTTTTTTCACTGTTGAATTTCATTTTGTTAGATAGTGCCCAATGTTCTAGTCTGTCAAGATCTTTCTATATCTTGAGCCTATCTTCTGGAGTGTTGGCTATTCCTGCCAGCTTGGTGTCATCTGCAAATTTGATGAGTTCCCCATCTATCCCCTCGTCCAAGTCATTGATGAAGATGTTGAAGAGTATTGGGCCTAAAACAGAGCCTTGGGGTACTCCACTGCATACTTCCCTCCATGTGATACTAGTTAGGGATCTATCTACTTTCTTTCTCTCTCTTTCTCTAGTGGACAAATAGTTTGATTCATTTGTCTCTCCCTTTTGTCTCTCCCTCTCTCTGTTCCCATGTATTCTAGTCAATGACAGAGTTATTTTCCCAGTTTTTGATTGGCTTTCCATTACAGCTTTATTTGTCCAGATAAATCATTCATGCAGGGCAGATCTTGATTCATGATTTGGTGAATACTAGACTACACTGCCAAATGGATATTTCTACAAAGTTGATTTGTTAGCAATCTTGTCCATCAATCTAAGCGGGGTTGCATCCAGCAGAGCTAAATTTAGAAGGGCCTGGCATGGTGGGTACTTTGAGTGACATCCTCAGGATGTTGCAGTGTTGAAGGTTAGATGGGGAGTTCAAGATCCTAGAAGAAAAGGACAGCAAACCCCAACCCCCTCCAATACCAATTGGTAAGAAAATCTACACCATCATTCGATGTTTGAGGATTACATGGGAATGATGGTGTAGATTTTCTTACCAATTGGTATTGGAGGGGGTTGAGGGAACTTCAACTTCATCTTAAATGTTTGCTGACACCATTGTCCATCATGATTATCCTGCCATCTTGACTGATGCCTCAGTCTGGTTGCTGGTATGGGATACAACATGGGACTATCAAAAACATGTTTTTTTCTACATATAAACAACAGCAACGAAGGCTCTATTATGTTTTCATTCCATGCAATCACAATTTGCAAATTCATTCGTTTGCATGAGGTTAAGAATCCCTTGCTAGGGACATGGGTGGCTCAGGGGCTAGGACGTTGAGCTTGTCGATCGAAAGGTTGGCAGCTTGGCAGTTCGAATCCCTAATGCTGCCGTGTAACAGGGTGAGCTCCCGTTACTTGTCCCAGCTTCTGCCAACCTAGCACTTTCGAAAGCACGTAAAACTGCAAGTAGGAAAAATAGGGACCACCTCTGACAGCGTTCCATGCGCCTCTGGTGTTGAGTCATGCCGGCCACATGACCACGGAGACGTCTTCAGACAGCGCTGGCTCTTCGGCTTTGAAACGGAGATGAGCACCACCCCCTACAGTCAGCAACGACTAGCATGTATGTGCGAGGGGAAACTTTACCTTTACCTTTAAGAATCCCTTATTCACTAAGGTTTTTTGTTTTTTTTTAATTTACAATGGAGTTCAGAATTCTTCGGAGTGCATGCACATCGCACATGTTTTATAGAATTTCCCCCCCTGAACTAACAAAACTTTTAAAAGAATCCTGCTCTTAAGTAAAGTGGTAAGAAAGTTTTTATTCCCTGTTCCACATAATACCCATACATGTTTATTGCATGCTTAATTTATTTAGTCTGAGTTATGGAATTATATATGTCTTTTTGGCAGATAATAGTAGCAAAATGAAATTGTTAACCATAAAGAATTCAATAACATGCTTATTAGTCAAAAGATAGCACAAAGTGCTATATTGCAGATAGAGTTTCTCCAATAATTAGAATGTCGATGACTATCATACTGAATCTAAGGAATATGGGAAGGAATTTATTTGAAATGATTCTTCCTATATTCTCCTCAAATCACATCATAGAATGAAAATCTGTTGGTGCCTCACTGTTTCTCAGTTACTAAAACAAAAATAAATTATATTTATCAAGTAATTCTATAACAATCTGGAGGGCTAATGGTCTTTTAAATGTCAAAAAGGAGAGACAATATTCATTATCTTGTCCAGAACTATTTTATACCTTCACTTCTTTAATCTATACCTTGTACTTCATCATATTTATTAAAAGTAGCTATTTTTTCTTTTCATTCATTCTTTCTTTTTTGTAACAAATACTAGAATATTTATCCGGTCTTGCTGGAATACAATTTCTTGTTTATTTATTCATGTTTGGCTTCACAAAATAGGCACAGCAAACTATCCAGCTATTTGAGCCCATAATCAGTCATGCACAGTTAGATACATGGTTTTATTGTAAAAACTCTTTCTCTGTCTCTCTCTCACACACACATATACACACTTCTTTACTGTTCTTGTTACCATTTGTCCGCATGTTTTCAGCAGTCCTTTGTTTCTGCAGTGTGTTCTTGCAACAACAAAACTATTGATGCAACGAAGGGTTTTTGTTATCAGCCTAAAATAATCCTTATTTGGGCTGAGAATATCAACCTTTCAAAGCAGGCTAGGTCAAGAAACAGTCACCATAAGAACTAGTAGAATTCCATTGTTCTAGGATACAAGATAATACCCTGTTTTCTGAAAAATAAGACCCAACTGGAAAATAAGGCCTAGCATGATTTTTCAGGATGCTCGTAATATAAGCCCTATCCCCAAAATAAGCCCCAGTTAAGATTCTCAGCCAGATGGGTGCATTTAATACTGTATTTTCCCCAAAATAAGACCTAACCAGAAAATAAACCCTAATGCGTCTTTTGGAGCAAAAGTTAATGTAAGACTTGGTCTTATTTTGGGGGAAAACAAGGGTAATAATAATAATAATAATATCTTACAAACTCAATACATTTCCTCCCACCCTCCTTCTTGTACTTAAGAAGGCAAAGGTAAGACACTATCAAATTTCTTCCTCACCCTCTCCTGTCTTTCTGGGCTAAGTTGATCCTTTTCTAGTGGCCAGTTCATACTTTCTTCAATGTGATCTCTGTATTGCTTCATAGACCTGGAATGACTGGCCCAAGGTCAGAAGCTGGTTACGGTTTTCATGTCTAAGGGTGACCTGAAGCTAAATCTTGCTGCTTCTAATCCAGCTTTTTAGATAGAAGTCCTTCAAGTTCTGAGTCCTTCGGGAGAAGGGCGGTATACAAATATAATAAATAAATAAATAAATAAATAAATAAATAAATAAGTACCTTGAAGGCAGGGGTGGGCTGCTGGGGGTTTGCAGGGGTTCGGGAGAACCTCTAGCTAAGATTCTGTGCAGTTCGGAGAACCCCCAAATCCCACTCCTGGCTGGCCCCACCCACTCTGCCCTTCCCATCTTAGAAGTCCCCACGCGGCCCGTTTTGGATGCAGGTGCATGCAGGGTGTACACGGAGGCTCAGGGAGGGTGAAAAACGGGCCTGTTTCCAGCTTCTAGAGGGCCTCCGAAGCCTGGGAAGATGATTTTTGCCCTCTTGGAGCCTCAAGGAAAGTCTCCAGAACCAGGTGAAGGTAAAAACGTCCCCCTCCATCGTGGTGCAGGTGCTCATCATGACCCCGTGGACAACGTTCCTCTAGGCCTTCCTGTCCTCTACCATCCTCTGGAGTCCATTGAAGGACTCCAGAGGATTGTAGGCCATGCCCACCAGGACCACGCCCACCCAACAACCAGGCAGAGGGCCCCTTGCTAAAATTTTTGAAGCCCACCCCTGCTTGAAAGGTCTCCTATCAATATCTACATTTGTCTATAGCATACGTATACATGAATCATATCTACATCTATTATCTACATCTGCGCAGTCTGCACTGGCTTCCTGTGGTCTTTCGGGTGCGCTTCAAGGTTCTGGTTACCACCTTTAAAGCGCTCCATGGCTTAGGGCCCGGGTACTTACGGAACTGCCTGCTGTTACCTTATGCCTCCCACTGAGCCATACGCTCTCACAGAGAGGGTCTTTCAGGTGCCGCCCACTGCTAATGCCGGCTGGCGGCCCCCAGGGGAAGGGCCTTCTCTGTTGGAGCACCTACCCTCTGGAACGAACTTCCCCCCGGTTTGCGCCAATTATCTGACCTTCGGACCTTTCGCCGGGAATTAAAAATTTATTTATTTATCCAAGCGGGACTGGCTTGATTTTTAAATTTCCAAATTTTATTTTTTTGTAATTTTATATGGGGTATTTTAGGTTGGGTCAATTGACGGTTTTAATTTGGCCATTATTGAATATATATTTTAAATTGATATTTTAATTTTGTATATTTAATTGTTTTAACCTTGGCTGTACACTGCCCTGAGTCCTTCGGGAGAAGGGCGGTATAAAAATTTAAATAAATAATAATAATAATAATAATAATAATAATAATAATAATAAATAAATAAATAAATAAATTGCACACCTGTAAGTACATTATCTATACAATCCATTTCTATCTACTGTATATTTATTTATTTATTTATTTATTTATTTATTTATTTATTTATTTATTTATTTATTTATCAACAAGTATAAGGAAACAAGTAACAAAGTAGACATCGACACGGACACATGGAAAAAAAAATAGCACAAAAAAAAGAGGATATAAATAGGCAACACATAGCCATAAACACATAGAATGATTACATATAAATGGGGACAGTAGGACAGGGACGGTAGGCACGCTGGTGCGCTTATGCACGCCCCCTTATATATCTCTATATAGATCTCCATCCGATGCATAATGCCTATGTATCTATTGTATTGAGAGAAAGAGAGAGTGGGAAGGAGAGAGAGAAACACACACACACAAACACACACACACACACACACACACGGTCTATTTTTCTTCCATTTTTGAGTCTATAGAGTTTTGACTGTTCTTTTCTCAATCTTGAGAATTGGGGCATTACTCAGTTTTGATATAATGGATCTTCTCCCACCTTCCCAGCAGCAATTTAAGGATCTCATGTCCCTTTTTTTTCTTCTTATGTACCATATAGCTCAAGTAGAGTTGTCCTTTATTATGTGTTTTTTTTTTCTTTTTCTTCTCAGAATTGTTCCCGCATACGTCAGTCACTTGCTGGGTCATATCAAATCTCTCTTGTCTCCTTGAGCCCTAAATCAGTTGGTATTGATGCATTAATTTCTTTTTTTAAATACTTTTTTTTTAAAAAAATAGTGTAATAATTCCATAAATATTTTTGGACAGTGTCAGTGCCATATTTTTTGGACTGGGTCAAATCTTTTTTAAACAATGCTAATAAAAATAATAAGTATGCATAATCCTAATCTTCCAACTTCAACAATACTATTCTCTCTTCATAATCCTTTATCATTTTTCCCTTTAATTCATTTAAACATAGATAACATTTCTTTACGCCTTGTATTTGTTATCCTCTATTAAATTACTATTCTTTAATATTTTAAAAATTACTCATTATTCTCCCATAACTTCAATATTTCAAATATGTAGTATTACTAACAATGCCAACTATTAACAATATTTAATCAATCCCCGGGACTGTATCTCAAAATCCCCACAATTTCTAATCCTTAATATTTTAAATTCACAATATATTTTAACACACTTTTAATATTAATAATACAATTAAACTGTTGTTGTTAATTGCGAAGTCGTGTCCAACCCATTGCAATCCCGTGGACAACTTCCTCCAGGCCTTCCCGTCCTCTACCATCCTCTGGAGTCCATTTAAGCTCATGCTGACTGCTTCAATAACTCCATCCAGCCACCTCATTCTCTGCCCTCCCCTTCTTCTTTTGCCCTCAATCATTCCCAGCATTAGGCTCTTCTCCAGGGAGTCCTTCCTTCTCATTAGGTGGCCAAAGTATTTGAGTTTTATCTTCAGGATCTGGCCTTCTAAAGAGCAGTCAGGGTTGATCTCCTCTAGGACTGACCAGTTTGATTGCCTTGCAGTCCAAGGGACTTGCAGTAGTCTTCTTTTTATTACAATTAAATTACCTAATCCTAAATTTCCATCTACTAATCTTAACTTATTTTAGTTGTGGTAAGTCATATTATCTATTACCCTGTTTTCCCCAAAATAAGGCATCCTCTGATTATAAGCCCAATCGGGCTTTTGAGCACATGGTAATAAGGCCAAGTGCTTATTTCAGGGTTCAGAAAAGGATGACAGGATTTTATTTTTGGGGAAACATGGTAATATATGTATAGTATAGTATAGTATAGTATATAGTATATAGTATAGTATATAGTATAGTATAGTATACTACTATTTTCCCTATATGTATTTCCTCATTATCCATCATCTCTTAACCTTAAGGTTGATGTATTAATTTCTGATGCAATGTCCTTGGACATTCATTATTGTTTCCCATTTCTAGTCCATTGAAACGTCCCTCCTTTAAAGCCATTGTGTGGTGTGTTTCTTTGATGTGGTGTCTCTATTGCCGACAGATATTTTCATGCAGGGAGGGATAGACAAAGAGAGTCCGTTGGGCTTTGTGAATCTGAAGAAGAATGGAAGCGCTCTGTAAAAGCCCTTGTGGCATCCAAGCTTCCCCCAAATCTATCACGTGGAGGGTGGGGGCTGTTTCAAGAGTCTGTGCCGCTTTTGAGTAAATATTAGCATGGAGAAAATAATTGCCAAGGCAATCAAGCATTCCACACAAACATTTACAGAGCTGTCACTGCCCTCTCTGATAGGAATTAAATTATTCACTGCCAATTTGCATTGGCTATATTAAAAGGAATTAATTCTGATTTACTTCAGTGAAAGCACGACACAAAACGGGATCTTGTTTGGTCTGCATTCGACATAACAGCAGAATGACCTTTGGCATGGAACAATGAGATTTCATTATCGAAATGAAGTACAGCTTGTTGTTCTTTAATAATATCAAAAGCGAGATGGTGAAAGGGATGCCTGGTTCTTTAAATTCGAATTTGCCAGCTCATCAGAAATTCAGGATAAGCTGTTCAATTAATTATCATACATCAAGTGTTTTCCAGACTGTTCACGAAACCAAGATAACCTTGGGGTTAAATAAATGGTTATTTTGCATGAACGAGGCCTAATTCTCTTACATTGTATTGTATATTGCATTTCCTCTACTGGAGATGCAATATAAAAAGTTAGAGAATTATGTAGACAGTTCCTTAAGAGAATTATCTTCCTTTTTTCTCCCCCTTTGGCAAGGAAAATTTACTGGTAACTGTTTTCCATTCTTGCATATAATGCAATGGCACCCAACCCAGATTTCTCAAGAAAAGTATAACTAAAATAAAATTATGAGTAAATTTGGAGGGTCATCCTTAGACAAACAATTTAGAAATTTAAGTGGAAGGAAGGAAGGAAGGAAGGAAGGAAGGAAGGAAGGAAGGAAGGAAGGAAGGAAGGAAGGGGAAGGGGCCAGCAATGGAGATATTTTCATTTATTTAATTCAATCAATATTGAAGTAGCTGGATGCAATGATCACTTATGTGTATCTATATCAAAGCTATTGTATTTGCATCAGCAGTGGAATTCACGTACCTTCCCTACTGGTTCACAAATGTGAGCGTGCATGCATGCGCATGACCTTCTGAGCATGCCCAGTGCATGCACATTATGTCCGGGCGGGTGCGCAGAGCCTGCTGCAATTGCCGCTACCAATTCACCCAATCCAGATGGAACTGGCTGAATCCCACCATTGATTTGCATTTATTTTCTCTCCCTCATGCACAATAAAAGCCTCTGGTGGCTCAACAGACTAATGCAGTCTGTTATTAAAAGCAGCTGCTTGCAATTATTGCAGGTTCAAGTGCCACCAGGCCCAAGGTTGACTCAGCCTTCCATCCTTTATAAGGTAGGTAAAATGAGGACCCAGATTGTTGGGGGCAATAAGTTGACTTTGTATATAATATACAAATGGATGAAGACTATTGCTTGACATAGTGTAAGCCGCCCTGAGTCTTCGGAGAAGGGCGAGATATAAATGCAAATTTTTTAAAAAATAGTGATTTAACAGCTCCTCCTCCACCCCCCAAAAATAGTTCAGGTGAGAAGATGACAAATATAATCATGAAAACTCTGGATAAGAAACATCGACTTTTTTACACCTCAGGTCACCCAAAAATTCAGCCAATGAAAATAAAATAAATAACTGATTTCAGGACCACTACGGCATAACCCTGCCTTTCCTGATCCTAGCTAGTTATCTGAATATTTGTGGCTTGAGATCAGACTAACTACTCTGTTCTAGGGGAAATACTTTTTGCAATAGCAATTAGACTTGTATACCGCTTCACAGTGCTTTACAGAACTCTCTGTTAATAAGTAATAAGTATAATGGATAGTAACTAACAATAACTAAGAAGTAGACTTTAGAATTTGTTCCTTCTTGGCTTTCCCAAGTTTGTAGAAACTTGCTGAGATGTTATTTCTGTTTCACCAACAATCTGATTGATCCTGACAAATCATGTCCAAGTTTTAGTAAAGGTAAAGGTTCCCCTTGCACATACGTGCTAGTTGTTGCCGACTCTAGGGGGCAGTGCTCATCTCCGTTTCAAAGCCGAAGAGCCAGCGCTGTCCAAAGACATCTCCGTGGTCATGTGGCCGGCATGACTCAACGCCAAAGGTGCACGGAACACTGTTACCTTCCCACCAAAGGTGGTCCCTATTTTTTCTACTTGCATTTTTACGTGCTTTCGAAACTGCTAGGTTGGCAGAAGCTGGGACTGGTAACGGGAGCTCACCCCATTACACGGCAGCACTAGGGATTCGAACCGCCGAACTGCTGACCTTTCAATCAACAAGCTCAGCTGTCTTAGCCCCTGAGCCACTGCGTCCCAATAAAATTGGAAGTGGAGGATGCGGGCAAGTTTTATGACCAAGTTTTATGGTCATGGTATAATTTTCACATGGTTTTTATTATTTTCCCGCAAATAAAAAAGAGAAAAAGGGAATGCAAGAAATATATATATATATGGATATTTTGATTCTCATAAAGTGACAACAGCTAGAGCCAGCAAAGAAAGGGTGGGAAATATTTAGCTTTTCAGACTTCAGGTATGAAATGGGGCACAAGAATGACAAAGAAGCAGGAGGATCAGCCAAGGGAAACAAGCTGTAGGAGATGACCAGGCTGGGCCTGAGGGAGGGGTCAAATGTGCCATAAGTCAAGAAACCCAGCACATCTGCAAGAGATCTAAGTTCTGCCCACCTTGAATGCCTTTCTTATCTCCTGCTCATTTCCCTTGATCGTTAGTTGGCCAGATTCTTGTAGAGAGCTTAAGCTTGCAATACATTTTTACACTCATTTGAACTGCCTGAATCTCCAGATTTCTCTAGTGCATTTCCATCTGTTATTTCTATTTTGCTATTGTTAGGATAATGACCTTTGTATTTGTGGTGCTATTTGACCTGATAATGTCTCTGTGTGTTTCTTTTGATTTCTTAAATCTCTTTTTCTCAACATGGATGCCATCCCTGAGAAGACCTTCTCTTTGCTTCTTACCCAAGAAGGCCCCATTCTATGGGAAAGACTATCCAGGGAGGGGTGAAATCGTCTTCATTGGGGGTGGCCATGTGGAGACTAAGTACTCATTTATATAGGATGTCTCACCTTGGGTTCCTGGACCGAACCACAATTAGCTTGAAAGGACAGTTTCAAATATTTAGAATCTGGGGAGAAATCTGCTTAGAAGGTCTTAAGACATGGGTAGTATGACTTAAGGATGGTTGGAACCAGGGGTGGGATTCAGCCTGTTCAGATCAGTTTGGGTGAACCAGTAGCTCCAACGATAAGCTGGGAGTTATGACAATCAGCTGGGCCTGTCCACCCACCCCTGTGCTATACTGACCTATATTTCCTTCGTTTGAAACCCAGCTGATAGGCGCGGCAGAGTGGATTGCCACGCCTCAGCTGTTTTACTCACCGGGGCTGCAGTAGAAGGTAAGTTTTACAGCTGTTTTCAAACACATTGCACGCGCGCAAAGCATGCACTTGGTGCACAGTCAGCAAACCAGTTGTCACACCGGTTGAAACCCACCACCGGTTGGAACTCTTTTAGAAAAATGTCAACCCATTCAGAGGTCAGTTGATCTTCTTTTAAGGTTGTTTTCCCTCTCTTAAAAGCTATCCTTAGTTTGCTTTGGACCACTTACTCTTCCAAGACTAAATCAAGCCCTTGATTTATAGAGTTACCTCGAAGGTGTCCATATGCACTCATCTTATCCTTGGAGTCATCGCTTTCCTAGACTCTATTACTGCATCATTTTGAATCATCTCCATATAGCTTCCTTTTCATTTCTTTCTTCTTTCGGCTACTCTTGCATAGGTCCCTTCCTGTCAATTTGTCTTCAGAATTCATTATCCTTACAAGCCGGTATAGCGGACAATGGGACCCATCCATCAAAAATCAGTTTAACCCCAACTGTAATCAAGGTTCACTAACTTAGATCCAGGGGGAAAAAAAAGAAGAATATGAGTTGGATTGTGACTGTAGAGCCAGGAAAACACAGCTCTTCTGTCCTTGTCTCCAGGCAATCGATAAAAAATATTCCCCAGACAGGAAAATATCAGAAGGCCAGGGTTCCATTTTAAGTGTTAACTACCACCCTGACTTTTATGATGGCATCATACAAATGATTTTTCCCCCTTACTCCACTGCCTTGAAGAGATGACCATATCTTAAAACTTGCAAATATTCCTTCCTTGGGCCTCTGGTGGCTCAACAGACTAAAGCAGTCTGTTATTAACACAGCTGCTTTCAATTACTGCAAGTTCAAGTCCCACCAGGCCCAAGGTTGACTCAGCCTTCCATCCTTTATAAAGTAGGTAAAATGAGGACCCAGATTGTTGGGGGCAATAAGTTGACTTTGTATATAATATACAAATGGATGAAGACTATTGCTTAACACAATGTAAGCCGCCCTGAGTCTTCAGAGAAGGGCGGGATATAAATTCAAATTAAAAAAAAAATACCAGGAAAAAAGAGAAATCCTCTTTCTCTTTTTCCTTTCCTTTTCTCCTTTTCTCTTTTCCTCCTTCCTTCCTTCCTTCCTTCCTTCCTTCCTTCCTTCCTTCCTTTCTTTCTTTCTTTCTTTCTTTCTTTTTTTCTTTCTTTCTCCAGTTGAGGTATTTTACTTATAAAGCATTTCATTTTATCCAAGTTTAGCAAACCCAGTGTTGTGGCCCACCAGCTGGCAGCAGATTTGGACAGTGAGGTGGTTGGGGGCAAACATGGGCCAGTCCTGGAGTCTGGGGAAGGTTCTGATGAGGGCTTTGCCTCACAGGTAGAGAAGGGGCCAGGGCCGGATGCCAGTTATCAGACGCCTTCAGAGTCAGACATCAGTGAGGCAGATGAACAGCTGGAGCATGTTCCCAGTGTGCGCATGTGGAGAGTTGCCAGAGGAAGGGAACAGCTAAAGAACAAGGGTTGATTTGGGAATAAGGCTAGATATGGACAATGAATGGCCCATCCCAGAGGGGAAAAAAGAAGAGCGAAAGGGGATGGGAGTTTGCAGGAGACAATTAGTTCACCTAATTGGTTTGTGACTCTCTGAGACTTCTTGCCAAGTTTGAAGATATCGGCCTGGCAGCTTTCCAAGCCAGATAAGGTCTGTGACTGTAAATTCTCCCTTGAAAGGTTTTGCTGAAGGTGAATGAGAGGAATTCACTGTTTGTTTAATAAAAAGGGTTTTGTTGTGCTTTTTGGGGAAGCCTAGGTCAGAACACCCAGTACTCTTCAATATCTTCATCAATGATTTGGATGAGGGGGTAGATGGGGAACTCATCAAATTTACAGACAACACTAAGCTAGCAGGGCACAACACTCCAGAAGATAGGCTCAAGATAAAGAAGGATTTTGACAAACTTGAACATTGGACACTATCTAACAAAATGAAATTCAATGGTGAAAAAAGTAAGGTTCTACATTTAGGTAAGAAAAACAAAATGCATAGGTACAGTATATATGGTACCTCGCTCAACAGTAGCACTGTGAGAGGGATCTTGGACTCCTAGTGAACAACCATTTTAAATATGAGCCAGAAGTGTGCAGCATCTGCCAAAAAAGCCAACACAGTTCTAGACTGCATAAATAGAGGGATAGAATCAAGACCACATGAAGTGTTAATACCACTCTATAATGCCTTGGTAAGGCCACACTTGAAATACTGCATTCAGTTTTTGTCACCACAATGTAAAAAAAAAATGTGGAGACTCTAGAAAAAGTGCAGACAAGAGCAACAAAGATGTTTAGGGGACTGGAAGCTTAAACATATAAGGAATGGTTGCTGGAATTGGGTATGTCTAGTTTAATGGAAAAAAAAGGACTATGGGTGACATGATAGCAGTGTTCCAATATCTCAGGGGCTGCCAAAAAGAAGAGGGAGTCAAGCTATTCTCCAAAAAGCACTTGAGGGCAGGACAAGAAGCAATGGGTAGAAACTAATCAAGGAGAGAAGCAACCTATAATTAAGAAGAAATTTCTTGACAGTGAGAACAATTAATCAATGGAACAATTTGCCTCCAGAAGTTGTAAATGCTCCAACACTGAAAGTTTTTAAGAAGACATTGGATAACCATTTGTCTGAAATGGTATAGAGTTTCCTGCTAAGCAGGGGGTTGAACTAGGAAACCTCCGAGGTCCCTTCCAACTCTGTTATTCTATTCTAAAGCCAAGGGAAAAATATGGGAAGTGATGCAATTCGCTGTTTCTCCTATTACATATAGTGGGGGACCAGAAGCTTATTTCAGACCATTGTGGTAGGCATCCTCCTTAAATCTCACTTAGCAGTGAAAAGTTTGTTTGCTTCACTTCAAAGGAAGTGAAAGCTGTCGAAGAACTGCATTTCTGGACCAAATAAGTCAAGGTGGATCCATGGCTTAGAAGCTATAAACAGAGAATTTATGGGATGGGATGGAATAGACTTTATAAACAAACAAATAACTGTTTGCAATGATTACTTAAGTGAGAGGCCATTTGACATAAAAAGAAGCTTAAATAGTTCTTTCAAGGGGATGGGAAGTCTTGTGATACTGTACCCTAGCTTGAGGGATATTTGTGAGATTCTGCCTAAGGTTGGTTGATTGGTTGGTTGGTTGGTTGGTTGGTTGGTTGATTGGTTGGTGGTTGATTGGTGATTGATTGGTTTGTTTGTTTGTTTGTTCATTTATTTATTTATTTATTTATTTATTTATTGGTCAAGTGTGGTTGGACACACAATAAATTTGTCTTTGGTGTATATGCTCTCAGTGTACACAAGGAGAATAAAATACATTCATCGAGAATAAAAAGATAGAACACTTAGTGATAGTCTAATAAGCTATCAAATCATACTAGGAAACAAACAAAAACAATATAAATTGAAAGATACAAGCAACATGGTTATAGTAATAAGTGGGAAGAGATAGATACTAGTAAGGAAGAGAAGAATAGTAATACAGTCTTAGCAAATTATTTGACAGTGTAGTGGGAATTAGTTGTTAAGCAGAGTGATGGCATTTGGGGGGGGGGAACGTCCTTGCATCTAGCTGTTCTGGTGTGCAGTGCTGTATAGGTTTTGAGGGTAGAAGTTGAAACAATTTATGTCCAGGATGTGAGGGGTCTGTAGATATTTTCACAGCTAGGGGTCTCTTTCCCAGTCATGTCCTTAAGTAAACCAAGGCCAAGCGAGGAGTGGCTGATGAGATTTCAGAAAAGTCTGATGCACCCACTTCCTACCAAGCCAATGCATTGGCTGTCTTTCCACCACCAATGATCTAAACATGGATGGCAACCCTGTCCCAGCAGAAAAAGGAGACGTAGCTTCCTGTGAACATAGCCCAGCTCCATTATTTACATTAAATGCAGGATTCTCTCCCAAGCTATGCTAAGTTATACCAATTAGGCTTGGGCACAGAACATTAACATTCAAGTACAGCTCATTAACTGTGAGTATTGAAGATTAACGGCTTGTGTCAAGATTGCTAAGGTTTTCTCCTTGAGAGCAGGGCCGCAGCGTTGCTTATTTTATTTCCTGTAGGCTTCTAGAACATTAGATTTGTTTTCCTCCCCTTGTTCCTTTCTAAGAAGATATTTGTTTTGGTTTGGTTTGGAAATCATAATTTTTAGTCTCCTACGGGGCTGACATTAATGGAAAGTCTCACATTGACTCTAGTAGATATTGGCTCCAAGTTGATGGAATATTTTGTCTTCCCACGGTCATTGGTTACAGTTCTCCCTCTTGTAATTAAAACTGAATGCTGGCAACGCGCAGAACTCATAAACAGAAGAAATGTAGCATTCTCCTCACCAAGTAGTACAGCAAGCTGTCTGTCTGTCTGTCTGTCTGTCTGTCTGTCTGTCTCTCTCTCTCTCTCTCTCTCTCTCTCTCTCTCTCTCTCTTTCTTTCTGAGGACCCCAACCTTGAAAGCTTTTTGAGACCCCAACCTTCAAAGCAAACTAGTTAAAAAAGAACACAGTCTTTTCCATTCTTTTCAGTCTGTTTTTGTCTTGTCTGCATCGAAATTCAAAACAGGAAGTGGCCAGCAGCTTAGCCAGATCAGAAGAAGATCCCCATGCTTGATAAGGAATGCTGAAAGCAGACCCTACGGACAAACCATAGCAAGATGCTCAGGATGCAGTTCCAACAGTGCCTAGAAGCTTGTTGCAACATGGGCTGTGAGGCAAGCGGGGGGTCTAGGTGGCTCAGATCTGCTACGAACACCTAAACAGCATGCTACTCCATGCTGAGCAGCACTACCTATCCACGGGCTTTATTGATAAGAAAATTGTAGAACACTGAGTAACAGAATTTGAAAGGACCTTAGAGGTCTTCAAGTCCAAATTCCTGCTTGAGCAGGAGACTCTATGCCAGTGATGGTTAAACTTTTTGCCATCACGTGCCAGGAGGGGTGGGGTGGGTGATTGCGCGAGCATGTCCACACCCATAATTCTATGTGCCCCACCCCCTGCATGTGCACATGACCCCAACCCTCCGGTCCTGGCACGTGATGGCCCGGTAGGCCTGTTTTTCTCTCTCACCTGGCTCCAGAGCCTCTCTATGACTGCGGGGAGGGTGACAATGGCCTTTCCCACCCCCCACCCCCAGGAGGCCAGATATGGCACATTTCCCAACTTCCAATTGGACATGAAGTGATTTTTTTTTTTGCTGTCCCCAGCCTCCAGGGACTCATAGAGAGGCTCTAGAATCTGTCCCCATGCTCTGGAGGCTGGGGAAAAATAAAAAAGTCACTTCATGTCCAACCAGAAGTTGGAAAACGGGCCGTTTCTGGCCTCTGGAGGGTCTCTGGGCGGTGGTGAAGGCCGTTTTTGCCCTCCCCAGACTCATAGAGAGGCTCTGGAGCCAGGTGAGAGAAAAACGCGCCTTCCCCACCACCACTGTCAGGCCCTCCGGAGGCAGGAAACAGCCTGCTTTCCTTTGTCTGCTGGGCCCAGAAGGCCCGAAAATCAGTTGACTGGTGTGCATATGTGCGCCGGAGCTGAGCTCACGTGCATATGGCTACACATGCCACCTATGGCACACATCATGGCTCTATGCCATTCCAGACATATGGCTGTGGCCAGTCTCTTCTTAAAAGCCTCCAGCCATGGGGCACCCACAACTTCTGAAGACAAGGCATTCCACTGGCTAATTGTTCTCCATATTATGTAATTTCTCCTTAATTCTAGGTGGATTCTCTCCTTGCTTAGTTTCCATCATATTGTTTCTTGTCTTACCATTAGGTGGCTCACTGGCTAAGACTCTGAGCTTGTCGATCAGAAAGGTCGGCAGTTCGGCGGTTCGAATCCCTAGTACGGGTCTCCTGTGTGAGCATGGGGTTGGAGTAGATGACCTCCAAGGTACCTTCCAACTCTGTTACTGTTACCTTCTGGTGTTTTTTTTTTTTTTTTGTTTACATTTATACCCCGCCCTTCTCCGAAGACTCAGGGCGGCTTACAGTGTATAAGGCAATAGTCTCATTCTATTTGTATATTTTTACAAAGTCAACTTATTGCCCCCCCCAACAATCTGGGTCCTCATTTTACCTACCTTATAAAGGATGGAAGGCTGAGTCAACCTTGGGCCGGGCTCGAACCTGCAATAATTGCAGGCTTCGGTGTTCTTAATAACAGGCTATTACCAGCTTGAGCTATCCGGCCCGTTTTGGAAAATAGGTTGACCCCCTCATCTTTGTGGTAGTCCAATGATTGTGACCAATCATGGCATTGCTGTTTCAAATTTCCTGTAACCTGGGATATAAAAAGAGAATGCCAGTCCTGCTCAGTGCTCTTCCCAGGTCCTTTGTTTGCTAACGGAGAGACCCTTTACTCAAAAAAAAAAAATCAACTTTACTCAACCCTGCATTGTTGATTGGCCCTCGTGCCAGGTAAGTGAACCACAGATTGGCTCTTGGACATTATCTCATTCTTGATGAATCATTATTAGATGATCAGCACAATCGTTCTTATTTCACTCTTTCTTTTAATGGCAGCTTGACAGTGTGTGAATCATTCTATCTGTGTGCCAGACCATTTTATCAGGGTGCCAGGACAAACATCAGCTCCCAAATGCCTTGCTGTTATTACCATCCCCAGCCCTAAAGACATTACTTGCAAACACAGCCCACCGCTCCAGTGATTCTTGCTTCTGCATAATGACTTTAGGATCAGCAGTCCACAGTCACCAGATGCTAACAGAGATGTATCATTAAACTAACTTTCCTCCTTCTCATTTCTTCTTCAAACCCGTTTTGCAAACAGGCTAACAGCTTGAATCCAAGACTTGCTGTGCCAGCCAATAAATGCAGAGAATAAGAGAAAACGTCAAAAATGATAACTTTTATGTTCCTATTTCGAGTGTCAACGGAGATTCTCCGTCGTGGTTGTTCCAAAGGTGCTTTTTTAAGAGGGAACTGGACTTCCTTGTTTTTCTTTGAAGATGTTTTGCTCATCATTCAAGAAGCTTCTTCAGCTCTGACTGGGTGGTGGAGAAATGGAAGGATCTATGTCAAAATTGGGAAGGTCTTTCTCAACAGAGGGGGGAAGGATTTGGCATGTCCAGTCTACAACACAGTAGACTTTTAACAATTCCAAGAAGGCTCCACACCCATTTGCACTACTCAGGTGACCTAGAGATAACAGATAAACCTCCAAGTGGCCTCAATGCAAATGACCAGCAAGCATTTGTCAGTTTTCTACTAGTACCAGCAAAGGCAGGTTGTGTTCTGTCCCCCACCTCAGTCCGTGAGACACACGAACTGACTCAATTAGCCAGCAATTTAGTCCACAGCAACTATCAGCTTTCGCAGCAAACCAGCATTCATCTGCCAAGGTTTTCTTATCTCCTTGATGCCAGCATCGCAGAGCTCATTACTGGAGCAACCAGGAAGTCAGGAGCAAACAGCAATCCAAGCCAAATGCTCAGTCAAATAGTTCAGCTCAAGTTTTCTCCAGTCAGTTTGATTTGTCCGTCATGAAGTAGTAGAGCAGCCCCGCCTGCTTTTATACCCTGTGGGGTGTGGCTCCGTGACTCAGCACTTTCTAGGTCTGCCCCACCCCTGCTTCTGTTGTTCCTGCCTCTCTTGTCTACGAAACCTGGGATCTAACCAGAGCTGATTGTCCACAGCTGGGTCTGGAAGCATTTCCTGGGCGGGGGGAGATACAGGAGACAAAGGCCTTGTCACCTTCTCCACCTGGTCTGCCTCTGGCTCCTGGAGCTGAGCCAGAGAGGCCGGCCCTGCAGAAGGGAGCCTTGATGGCCCTTCCCCCTCACTCTCTGAGTCACTTTCAGGCAGGGGGCCAGGCCCGGGGGGAGGGGTTTGGATCCACAACAGGCTGGTTGGACGTGTATCCTAGTGACCCTAAGTCAACCTAACAGTTTCCCCAATCCCTCCTTCATTGGTTTTAACTTCCAACCATCTCCCCAAGGTATGCGGAAATCTGCTTCTGCCAAACCCGCACAAAAACGTAGACATCTGTGGCAAACAGTGCTGATTATAATGTGGTGTGCCACAGCAGGATTAATGCTTTATGTCTCTTAAAACAATTTCGCAGTACTTTATTGAGATGGCGATCGCATTTGGAAGCCGTGATAGCAAACCACAGCATTAGTTTTTCATGCTGACAATAGGTTTCTCCTGGAATTATGTACAGCTATTAGCCGGTTTTTATAAGGATGTTTGCTTCATCAGTGGCTCCGATTTGTCGAATTCCTACTGGGAAGGTAGAGCTGGGGATGTTTGCTTTTCACTTCTTGGCATGAACAAGAAAATAAGACCTGGTTGCTCAGCATCCAGTGTTTGTTTTGATTTCCTTCAGAATCCTAGAACGGACTTGACTGGAAAAATGCATGTGTAATTTTGTAAGTCAATGGATGAACTGAAGGTCGAGCTGCAGAAATGCATTAATACTTTCTATAAGTCAGGGACTATCAGGGAGTTGCTGTGGTGGTGCAGTGGTTAGAATGCAGTATTGCAGGTTAATTCTGCCGTCTGCCAGCAGTTCGATTCTCACCGACTCAAGGTTGACTCAGCCCTTCCATCCTTCCGAGGTCGGTAAAATGAGGACCTGAATTGTTGAGGGAAATATGCGGACTCTGTAGTCTAAGTGGTTTACAGAGTCAGCATATTATCCCCAACAATCCAGGTTTGTTGTAAAACACTGTAAACACTGTGAAATGGTATATAAGTCTAAGTAGTATTGCTATCGTAAGTTTGGAATAAAAGTGGAGAAGTCCACACCTGGCATATCTCAGGGCCACTTTTTAAGGCTAGTGGTTTGTAAAGAAAAAACAAATGGTTCAGGAGACAATTATACATTTGACCGAATGAGCGTAAAGGTAACCAGGTTCTGGTGACTAGAAGGACATAACAGTGTTTTATTCTGGGGAGATAATGGCTTGTGGAGATAATTGGGAGCTTCTGGGATTCTTCCCCCCCCCAAACTTCCCATGATGCTAGCTTACCTCCCTAGGATTTCATGGTTGTGTCTGGTCAGAGGACAAAGGGATTTTGCATAACATTTTATGGCAAACAAAGATTAAGCAATATGACTCTATTAAAAATTACCAATATATTAAAAATGGGAGGTATCATTGATTTCATTGTTAGCTTTTTTATGGAACATTCCTTTTGCCTAGGCAAATAAGATTCTATCTATCTATCTATCTATCTATCTATCTATCTATCTATCTATCTATCTATCTATCTATCTATCTATCTATCTATCTATCTCATCTATCTAGCTATCTAGCTATCTACCTACCTACCTACCTACCTACCTACCTACCTACCTACCTAGCTGTCTCTCTCTCTCTTTCCATTTCACCCTTCCCCTTCCCTTCCCTCTCTCCCTTCATTTTTTTCCTTCCTTCTATCCCAGGAGCTTCACTATCGTACTGAGGTCATGTGTTTCATAAATATCTTCGCAATCCTGCCTACCTTGTAGCATTAAGTCACATGGTTTGTTCAATTGCTGAGAAATTTTGGGCTAAAATACATAGGATTGTTAACAGGACATTAGATTGCATATTGTGTGTCAGAGATGCACATGTTCTTATTGGCTCTATCCCTGGCATTTATACTTTATCAAGACATCAGAAACTGCAGGTCAAAGAATTACTACACAATAATACTAGAATTATAATAGCATACCTGATCTGTGACAATGGATCTGTGGTCCATTAAGAATTTGTTTTGTTATTACTTTCTTATGATTTTTAGTGCATTTTAGTGCTTCTTTTTCTGATATAATTTTTCAAATCTTTTCCCCAATTTCCTTTGACTTAATTCATTTAAACTCTGTATGTTTAAAATATCTATCTATCTATCTATCTATCTATCTATCTATCTATCTATCTATCTATCTATCTATCTATCTATCTATCTATCTTTATCTGTCTGTCATCTGTCTCTCCCCCCCACTCCCACTACCCATCTACCAGTCATCTATCATCTATCTACCTACATATCTACCTACTTACTAAATCGAACAATAGTTTCCAAAAATATTAATAGTATATTTTTCAAACATTTACAAGACTTATCCAGCCTATTCATTTAATTCAGGAGATCTATAACATTCTTTAGCTGTTGACAGAAGGAAAATAAGCTGTGGTGTTTAATATATATATTTTCCAATTTTCTGATGCTTAATGCTCATATATGGAAATGATCTGCTACATAGATCTGCTACATATATCAATTGCCTATCAATAGGGCCAAACATATTTTTTTTGTTCTTCACCTATTAGTAATATTTTAACGTCTGCTACCCTGTTAATCTATTATTTTGTGTTCCGCTATGAAATATTTTGTAGCAGGGGAAAAAAATGAAACATATTACTCAACATATTTGCAGTGATAATGTCAGATAAAACTATATTTTGGGTTCTCAACTAAATCCTTAAGTGTATGTATGAGTGTTTTTTGAATCTCTACATATTTGTATAACACTTGAAGCCTCTAGAGAAGATGAAAAGTAATGTTTTAGAGGGCTGATTTCCATTAGAACGTGCATGGTCAAAGAACCCATCATGCATCCATTCTGCACGTTTTAATAAGACGATCCTGTATCAACTGCTTCTGTAAAATCTAATTTTCTTCCTCTCATTAAACCACAGGAAGGATTTTAATGAGTCTGATTTTTTTCCCTTCCCTTTTTAGGTTTATTTGGCAATTCCCATCCATTCTCTCAGCAACATCCATGCATATATATATATATATATATATATATATATATATATATATATGTATGTATGTATGTATGTATGTATGTATGTATGTATGTATGTATGTATGTATGTATGTATATATTTCTGAGGTTTTTGCGGGTGTTTGTATGTAGGTCTTTGGTTATTCGGGTTTTAACCAAAGACCTACATATATATATGTTTCGACGAAGTCTCATTCGTCATCTTCAGGCTTCAGCTTCGTGCTTCTGGGAGCAAAACACCGAAACCTCAGAAAACATATATATATATATATATATATATATATATATATATATATATATATATATATATATATATATATGTATTTCTGTTAAATCTGAGCAATTACGATCCCTATTGTACTGTTCTTCACTTATCATTTATTCCAATATATGGATATTAGTTAGAATCAGTAAGAAAATGTGCGTGCTGTCTCAACCAATTCTTAAAGGTCTTCATCTATCAGATTTTTATTTTTTTTTTTAAGAAAGGATTGTCTGTGGCTTTCGGGCGTTTTGTGTTGCTTTGGCATAATATGTGGGTTCAAATCAGATAAGTGTTTTATGTTTTTTAAACCATGGCTGGTTGATGGAATTAACCACAATTAGATCAATTTGTGCACGTTGCTAAATCAGAGTAACTTCTATCTTAGATTTTACAAGAAATTTAATGTGCAAATAAAACTGGATCCCTTCTTTCTTTCTTTCTTTCTTTCTTTCTTTCTTTCTTTCTTTCTTTCTTTCTTTCTTTCTTTCTTTCTCTCTCTCTCTCTCTCTCCTTCTTTTTCTTCTTCTTTTTCTCCTCCTCCTTCTCCTTCCTTCCTTCCTTCCTTCCTTCCTTCCTTCTTTCCTTCCTTCCTTCCTTCCTTCCTTCCTTCCTTCCTTCCTTCCTTCCTTCCTTCCTTCCTTCCTTCCTTCCTTCCTTCCTTCCTTCTCAACAAAATGAACACTGCAGTGCAATTTAATATCTCTCCTTTGTCCATTTCCATTAAGTTTTTATTTCCCCCCCCCTTTAAACAGAAGTGAAAATATAACATCTTTCAAATATGTTCTGCTGTACAACACTGATGTCTCTGTTTCTATGGAAGCAAGCTAAGTTCTGGATTATAACGACAAATTTTTAGGATAATTGTACTTCTACTATCCAGGAGAATGCCTCCTGATCAGAATGAAAGGAAGCATTACATATATCAAAAATAGATAAAAATTCATGCATGAATAAGAATGGAAGTCCTGAAGCTACGACTATATTCTATACACCATTTTCTTTGAATTCAAAAGGACTGGTTGAGAAATATCTACACATATGTTGTAATACATTCATTTGGATTAACATGAAAATCTGTTGCCATAGAATGCTTTTTGAATTCTCAAAACCACAGTCATGACAGTAGGAGAATAGTGACAACTGAAATTGTATACATTTTACAAGTTTGAGATCTCTCTCCCTCCCTCCCTCCCTCCCTCCCTCCCTCCCTCTCTCTCTCTCCCTCTCTCTCTCTTTCTGATATGGTAACAATACTGAATGCCTGGCTTTGCTTAGCACATGTATGTATATATACTGTATATAGCTTGTAGATAAACCACTGTTCGAAAAACCTCTGTGTACTGAAAGGAAATTTCTTGAAGATAATTCCTTCTCAAGAAAGAATAGAAAAGAAAAAAGGGAGGGAGGGAGGGAGGGAGGGAGGGAGGGAGGGAGGGAAGGAAGGAAGGAAGGAAGGAAGGAAGGAAGGAAGGAAGGAAGGAAAGGGGGAATGGGGGAAGGAAGGGCAGGGCCATTGTTGAAAGACGTAAAGAATTTGCACAAGTTAGACTTTGAAAGGGAAGCAAAACTCGTTTCCCTTTGAATGAGAATATCCTGGAGATTTACTGCTGTGGAATTTTCATTCTGCTGCTATTTATTATTTACTTATTTTAATTATTATTATTTGTACATCATTTTAGCTATGGCTGCTGCTGCTGATGATTTCAATACATTTATTATTGCTATTCACTATAACAATAGAAGAAAAGTGAAACTGAACCGGCAACCTTCCAATAAGTAGGAAATATTTGGAACATTTTTGTTCAGGTAATTTCAGCCGTCAACTTGCTAAGATAGTTAGATAGATGATAGATAGATAGATAGAAAGAAAGAAAGAAAGAGATAGATAGATAGAAAGAAAGAAAGAAAGAAAGAAAGAAAGAAAGAAAGAAAGAAAGAAAGAAAGAAAGAAAGATAGATAGATAGATAGATAGATAGATAGATAGATAGATAGATAGATAGATAGACAGATAGATGATAGATGATAGATAGAATAGGTTGTATATAGTTCTTGGTGGTATAAACAGAGCATAGAATCAAAATCATGTTAAGTATTAGTACTGCTTTATAAAACTTTAGTAAGGCCACACCTAGAGTACAGCATCCAGATTTGATCACCACAATAAAAAAAAAGATGTTGAGACTTTGGAAAAAGTGCAGAGGAGAGTAACTAAGATCATTAAAGACCTAGAGACTAAAACATATGAAGAATGGTTGCTGGAATTGGGTATATCTAGTCTAGTGAAAAGAAAAACTACAGGTGACATGATAGCAGTGTTCCAATATTTGAGGGCCTGCCACAAAGAAGAGGGGGTCAACTTATTTTCCAAAACACCAGGGGACAGGACAAGAAACACTGGACAGAAACCAATCAAGGAGAGATGCAACCTGGAATTAAGAGGAAATTTCCTAAGAGTGAGAACTGTTTTAACCAATGGAACAGCTTGCCTTCAGAAGTTATGGGTGCTTCATCATTGAAGGTTTTTAAGAAGAGACTGGACAGCCACCTGTCTGAAATGGTATTAGGTCTCCTGCTTGAGCAGGGGGTTGGACTAGAAGACCTCTAAGTTCCCTTCCAGCTCTATTCTGAATGAGGATGTTTGGACTTGCACACTTGAGAATGTAGGTCTCCTAAAGTTTATGTGTGTGTGTGTCATAAGGAAGGAAGGAAGGAAGGAAGGAAGGAAGGGAGGGAGGGAGGGAGGGAGGGGAGAGAGAGAGAGAGAGGGAGAGGGAGAAGCTCTGAAGTGGTACGGGAGAAAGAAGGAGATAAATTACTTTTTTTCCCGAGGCTTTGCTGTTGTAGTTTATTTTCTGAGGTCTGGGTAGAAATCTAATACTGATTTCCCGAGTGTGCAGAGTTTAACCAGCCATCTGCTGAGGGAAGAGAATGTAATACACAAAAACTGCTTCTGCATTATGTGGCTTAGTTGCCCAGAACTAGAATTTCATGCCCTCGAAGGAAAGAACCAGCTTCCTTGCAAAGAAAGTATGTGGAGTCATTCTTTTAAAAATCTCTCTGGCTCTTCTTTGACTGTGAATAAAAAGCAGATGTTTTCCTGGATTTTTAGGCATGTTGACTGACCAGTAGTTATATTGTGATAGTAAAATGAATAAATAGAGAAACCAAGAACCTATGCCATTTCCTCATTTATTTGAACCATTTATTCGCTCTGTGGAAAAATTGGTTGGTTGGTTGACTGATTGGTTTAGAGACTGATTGCACCAAGTAATTACAAACTTTGTTGAGATGTTAATGGCTCATGCGAATGAACAAAATTGAAGATGCTGTTACTATTACTTGCCAAATTTCTATTGTATGAACGTCTACACCAGAGATGGGTTTTAGCAGGTTCTGACCAGTTCTGGAGAACTGGTAGTGGAAATTTTGAGTGGTTCTGAGAACTGGTAAATACCACCTCTGGCTGACCCCATCTCATCTATTCTCTGCCTGCCAAGTCCCAGATGATCGGGAGGAAAGAGGATTTTGCAGTAACCTTCCCCTGGAGTGGGGAGGGAATGGAGATTTTATAGTATCCTTCCCCTGCCACATCCACCATGCCACACCCACCAAGCCATGCCACACCTACCAAGCCACACCCACAGAACCAGTAGTAAAAAAAATTGAAACCCACCACTGGTCTACACTGTGGTCTACACTATTATAGAAAACTGTAATTTAAACTTGGTTTCATTTCTTTTTATTTTTTTAAAACAATATTTATTGAATTTCCAAAAGTTAAAATACACAATACAAAAAAAGTACAATACACAAAAACAAATACATACATACATACATACAAACATATATATATGTTTTCTGAGGTTTTCACAGGTGTTGTAGTCTTTATTGAGCTCCGCAATTGGAAGTGTCTTGGTGACGTTTCAGCGAAGTCTCATTCGCCTGAAGATGACGAATGAGACTATATATATATATATATATATATATATATATATATATATATATATATATATATATATATATATATATATATATATATATATATATATATCACAAAGACCAACACGTCAAAATTACATTACTCATAACAGCTTTTCCTACATCGGTATCTTTTATCCTATTTAACCTCTATATACAGATTCTTCTTCTAAGTATCTCTATAAACCAACATTCTTATTTTAATTATTTTAACCTCTATTCAGAATTCAGTCTCATAAAAAAATCTCTCTTAAGTTTTATGCTTACTCTCCAGCCAGGAATATCATCTATTCCATATTCGATAGTACTGAGTTTTCATTTCTTTTTAAACCCTTTCATGCTATTATATTACTAACCGGAACAATAAAACAGAACTTTTAAGATGTGTCTTCTTCTTCTTGTGTCATATATGTCATCAGACATTGGCGAACATGATGGCAATCCTGTTTTTATCAATAGCCGCACAAAAAAGTACTGTTGAATTTTGTCCAAACCAGTCCCTTAGATTTTGAAGCTGTGATATTCTTTTTAAGATGTGTAGGAGAATAAAATGAGAATACTGTAAAGCAGGATGTTTGATGCCATTGGAAAGAAGTCTTCAGCTAAGAAGATGGTAAAAACCAGTAATAAAATTTCCAAACAGCAAATATTGCCAAGGAAAAACTCAAGAGCAAGAGAAACAGAGGGATATCAATTAGCAATAGCATGTAGACTTATATACCGCTTTATAGAACTCTCTAAGTGGTTTACAGAGTCAGCATACTGTCCCCCAACAATCTAGGTCCTCATTTTAGTGACCTTGGAAGGACAAAAGGCTGAGTCAACCTTGAGCCAGTCAGGTTCGAACTCCAGGCTGTTTACAGAGTCAACAAATTATCCCCAACAATCTGGGTCCCCATTTTAGTGACCCTGGAAGGATGGAAGACTGAGTCAACCTTGAGCCACTTAGGATCAAACTCCTGGCTGTGGGCAGAGTTAGCCCACAATACTGCATTCTAATCACTGTGCCACCATGGGATACAGTATCTTTAACATTATGGCAGCAGCATTAGCAGTACATTCTCACCACTTATCATTCAGGAGGCTGCCTTTTTTCTCCTCCTTTAAAAGAAGGTATCTCTACAGCTTTAAAAGTAAGAACCATATTAGTTTGTGCCCAGGAGCAAATAAGCAGACAATGAAGTTCTTTTAGTATATTGTTCATTTTAAGGCATTTTATACCCTCGCTTTCTGCCCTCCGGAATCTTTAAGGTTAGATTTGTAATTCTATTTTCTTTCTGCAGTGTCTTATTAGGAATGGATTTGTTCAGAATGCTTACTGGGATCCTAGCTTTTCTGTACGGAAACAGTTCTTCCCTATTTATTTTATGAATTTATTTACAGTCCCAAAGCCAATAAGACACAAATAGAATACCCAAATACACACAAACCCTGTGATACAAAGGATATAGCTATTGACTTCTGCAATTTCTGCAATTGCACTTAGACTTATATACCACTTCACAGTGCTTTAAAGCCCTCTCTAAGTGGTTTATAGAATCAGTATGTTGCCTCCGCCAAAATTGTCTGGCTCCTCATTTTACTGGCCTCGGAAAGATAGAAGGCTGAGTCAAGCTTGAGCTGATCAGGATTGAACTGCTGGCAGTCGACAGAATTAGCCTGCAGTACTGCATTCTAACCACTGTGCACCAAGGTTCTGTAGCTATTGTGTTGAATGGAGCAACCATTGTTGTCTTGTAGAAAGACAACATTTTGCTATTGTAGAACAGGGCTGTCAAACTCCCAGCCCACACGCCACTGGCCACACCCACACCTGGCTTAACGAAGGGGAAAAAGTCCCGATACGTCACGTGATGCTCCCATGATGACGTGACTTTGACACCCCTGTTGTAGAAAGAAGTTGGTGGCCTTTTGATCAGTAAGACAACTAAGATTGTTGATCATGGAGCTTGTGAGTGCCACACTAGCAGTTACCTTTAACGCACTAATTTCAAAGCCAAGATGAGGCTATCTTGAAATCTAACACAGAGCAACGTGAGGGACTGAAAAAGGAAATTTGAAATAATTCCCTGGTATTGGAAAGGGAAAAAAATGCAATTTCCTTCCCCCTACTGCACCAAATCCAGGAAAAAAAAAGAATCACATCACTTTATGAAATCGGATGCTTCTCTCCCCAACGGACTCATTGCTAGACCAGAATGAAACCCAAGTTAATAGCCTGTTGAAATCTTGCCGGAGAAAAGTGTGATGAAGCTAAACAGTACCAAATACAGGAAAGTCGAGAATAATGATGGCTAATCTTTTCCAGACCAAGTGCCCAAAGCACGCATGCGCACCTGAACCCCCAAAATGCAATGCAATGCATGACCCCCCTGCATGCACCCCATCCCCAGCACATACATGGGTGGCCCCCTGCATGCGGTCCGCCCCATGTGCATGTGTGCGCCTCCCCCCCACAGCCTGCCCTCCTGCACATGGCATGCATTTTAGTGACCTTGGAAGGATGGAAGACTGAGTCAACCTTGAGCCAGTCAGGATCAAACTCCTGGCTGTGGGCAGAGTTAGCCCACAATACTGCATTCTAATCACTGAGCCACCATGGGATACAGTATCTTCAACATTATGGCAGCAACATTAGCAATACATTCTGACCACTTATCATTCAGGAAGCTGCCTCTTTTCTCTTCCTCTAAAAGAAAGTATCTCTACAGCTTTAAAAGTAAGAACCATATTAGTTTATGCCCAGGAGCAAATAAGCAGACAATGAAGTTCTTTTAGTATATTGTTCATTTTAAGGTGTATATATATATATAATTATTTCTATTTTCCAACATCATATTTATGTACAATCTGTTATCCATCATTAATCATTAATTTTTATTTATTGCTAATTCGGGCCTGCCCGACTGCCACTTCCTTTCTTCACAACCTCCCTCTACCCTCTACAACTTTCCCCTCCTTGATCTCCTTCACTTTACTACTTCCTCTCCTCCTTCTCCACTCCTCCCTTCTTCCACCCTTTCTAACCTTCTTATTCCCCTCCGCCTTCTCAACTCTTTCCTACCTCCCTTCTTCCCTCCTTCTACTCCTCTCTCCCTTTCTTTCTGAAATGGCAGTCAGGTAGCCCTAATATAATTTCAAATTTTAATTTCATATCTTCAATCATTACTGTACATTAATAACCAATCCATGTATCATTCCCCTCTCCCCTCCCCTCCTTCCCCCTTCCCCCACCCCCAGACTTCCCAGAGCAAATACCATGTATTATGACCAACAATCACAAGCTAAAATATACAAAATATACATAAACTCCCACCCCTCTCTAAAACTTTAAATCCCCTCACAATAAAAATAAAGAGATAAGAAAGAATAATAAGAAAGAAAAAAGAAAAGGAAAATTGTTCCATTTTAAGGTATTTTATACCCTCGTTTTCTGCCCTCATGCATGGCAGAGACCTAAAGACCAGCTGGCTGGCGGGAGGTATGCGCGCATGTGCAGCAAAGCTGAACGGGAGAGGTGGCTCGTGTGCCATAGTTTCGCTATCACGGGTCTAGAACAAGTCATGTGGTTGAATATAATGTCTGTGGGGAAAAAAAGTCCTCGGAATCTTCAACAGATCCAGATTTTAACTCTGGTGACATCTTATACTTCGACATCATTAGGTCATATGAACTATTTTATTATTTTACTTTTTAAGTTTTATTTTATTTTATTCATAGTGAACAGCCTTTTCATCTCCTTTCTTTGCTTCATCCAGGTTGGTATTTTCACTGCTTTAAGAAAGCAACATAAAATGTGGAAAAACTGTATTATAATTCCTTCCTTTTATAAAGTTATTTTTATTTAACTTTTATCTGTTTGGGGAGTTTTGTTGTGTTTTGGCTTGGGTTTATGTGTTGTTTTACAAGATATGGTAGAGCAGTTGTGTACAAAGCAAGATTATAATTAATTGGAGGAGGAATGCATCCAGCTGAATCAGCTTATTAAGTTAAACACAGATTTAATAAATGATAACAAACCAGGAATTCCTAAACATTGGGTTTTTTTCTCCCCCTTTTTCTGTCAGCTTTGCAATAATACCCAGCACAATGAATGACTAGTAAAGACTGCAGCCATTTGGTACTAGAAATCAGCGATAATCACAGAAAGTGGACTATTTTGGAATTCAGAATATTAAAATGTTGCCTTTCTTTTTATGAATGCTTTAAGTTTCATAAGTAAATGATTCGGGTTGTGAGGTGTGGCGAAACCTTGAATTGTGTTTCTTCCTGACTGTGACCGTTTGCAATCGAATGATAGGAGCAGTTGGCTTTTGGAGAGCTGCCGGTATTAAACAATCATCTAAATCGGACTGTCTTCTTGTTGTTGTTTATAAAATTCTACAAGCAATCTGGAATGAAGCAGCACGGGTTTGTGATTGTTGAATAGAGACTTAATGTCCTTCAGCGTTGAACCTTCCGGTTAATATGCAAGCAAAGAGAAAAAGGGAGATTTTGAGAAAGCAAGCTGAGATTTTCAGAAAGCAAGCTGAGCAAATGCTTGCTAATAGTCCTGCTCTGAAGCTCCAGTGGAAAAGTTTTGATGGCAGGTTCATTGTTCAGTGTCCACCATTTAGTTACCTTTGATTGCTTTGCATCTGTTTTCATGCTGACATTGTCTCCCTAACCAACTCTTGCTGGAACCAGTTGTCAAGTTAGATTCACTATCATTCCATTCAGGGGCGAGAGAGAGAAAAGAGCAATGAAACATTCTCTATTCTCAAAGTCCTTCTGGAGAAGTAATTGAAAGCTTTCATTCTATTCCATGGAGCCTGGTGCTTACATGAGAACCTTAGTACAATTGAAAAAGAACAGGGGTTGCATTTATGGAATCCCCTCACCTGAAGAAGCCTTACCTGGTTCTATCTTATTAGGGATCATGCTGGCATCCGATATCATGTCCATGCAAATAAACAGTTAGACTGATCTTGTTAGAATATTCATGAACTGGGATAGACATAGCAACAGGTCAGCCATTGGGGACTGGCTGGAATAGGACATAGTAACAAGGTCAGTCAATGTATAGACATAGCAACTAAGTCAGCCAATGAAACAGCTTGGGAGCCTGGGTGTGGCTTAGGTTTAGCTTAACTGTCCTGTACAGAGGAGGTTCTCTTTGTCTGTGTTAAGCTCTGAGCTCTGAAGCCGTAAACAAGTCTGGTCTAGTCTGTCTGCTGAATTGAAACTGAAACTAGCCTGTAACTCTCTACCACGTTGGAAGAGTCAGCTGTTGGTATTAAACAATCATCTAAATCGGACTGTCTTCTTGTTGTTGTTTATAAAATTCTACAAGCAATCTGGAATGAAGCAGCACGGGTTTGTGATTGTTGAATAGAGACTTAATGTCCTTCAGCGTTGAACCTTCCGGTTAATATGCAAGCAAAGAGAAAAAGGGAGATTTTGAGAAAGCAAGCTGAGATTTTCAGAAAGCAAGCTGAGCAAACGTTTGCTAATAGTCCTGCTCTGAAGCTCCAGTGGAAAAGTTTTGATGGCAGGTTCATTGTTCAGTGTCCACCATTTAGTTACCTTTGATTGCTTTGCATCTGTTTTCATGCTGACATTGTCTCCCTAACCAACTCTTGCTGGAACCAGTTGTCAAGTTAGATTCACTATCATTCCATTCAGGGGAGAGAGAGAAAAAAGAGCAATGAAATATTCTCTATTTTCAAAGTCCTTCTGGAGAAGTAATTGAAAGCTTTCATTCTATTCCATGGAGCCTGGTGCTTACCTGAGAACCTTAGTACAATTGAAAAAGAACAGGGGTTGCATTTATGGAATCCCCTCACCTGAAGAAGCCTTACCTGGTTCTACCTTATTAGGGATCATGCTGGCATCCGATATCATGTCCATGCAAATAAACAGTTAGACTGATCTTGTTAGAATATTCATGAACTGGGATAGACATAGCAACAGGTCAGCCATTGGGGACTGGCTGGAATAGGACATAGTAACAAGGTCAGTCAATGTATAGACATAGCAACTAAGTCAGCCAATGAAACAGCTTGGGAGCCTGGGTGTGGCTTAGGTTTAGCTTAACTGTCCTGTACAGAGGAGGTTCTCTTTGTCTGTGTTAAGCTCTGAGCTCTGAAGCCGTAAACAAGTCTGGTCTAGTCTGTCTGCTGAATTGAAACTGAAACTAGCCTGTAACTCTCTACCACGTTGGAAGAGTCAGCTGTTGGTATTGTACATTTACTGCATGTGTTATTATGTATATAAAGAAGTTAATGAATCCTGCTGCATCAGTTACATGTGTGTGTGATTTCTGGATTTAATTTCTGCAACAAACTCTGACAGATCTGATATTAGGTAAAGGTAAAGGTTTCCTTGTCCAATCATGTACAACTCTAAGGCATGATCGTCATCTCCATTTCTTGTCCAAGGGAGCCAGCATTGTCCAAAGATGCTTCTCTGGTCATCTGGCCAACATGGCTATATGCAAAAACACATGGAATGCTGTTACCTTCACACTGATATGGTACCTATTTATCTGCTTGCATTTGAACACTTTCAAACTGCTAGGTGTGCAAAGGAATGGGAGCTCATTCCATTGTGTGGAGCTCAGGTCTTGAACCCAGCCTGTCAGATTCCAGCTGACAAGCTCGTTGTCATTAAGCCATCATGCTCATTGCTCTGACCATACAGGTAAATCACTCAGCTATCACACTCAGCGCACTGATATTAGCCACAGTCAAATGAGATGTGACAATGTCTTAAATGTGCAAAGCTACAGTAAGTGCAAAGATTCCCCACTGCAGATAATCAGGCTGGATTTTAGGCAACTGATTCTTCACTGACACCACAACATGGCTTGCAGGGCTGGCGCATGCTCCTGCTCATATGATGAATTCTTTACTGGTTTGTATCACCTGAATAGGCCATACATGTGTCCATATTCTATCCATATATTCCATTTCAGAGTGGTCCAAGACATTATGTTACCTGGAAGTTCAGGAGTAAGAAAATACCATATTTTTTGGAGTATAAGACACTCCAGAGTATAAGACGCACATTAGTTTTTGGGGAGGAAAACAACAAGAAGAAAAATTCTGCCTCTGCCTACCGACATCCATCGGTAGTCATCTGGCTAGCGTCCTTGTAGCAAACAGCAAACAGCCTGGTCAGCTTCAGCACATTATCGCAGCCTGATTCAGCACAAGCAGCTGATTGGCGGCTGGATCAGCATCCCGGAATACCGCCAATCAGCTGTTCCAGGCTGTGGGGATCGCCATAGCCCATCGCCACCTCCACATGTTGCATTTTTGGCCTCCGTGTGTTGCGGTTTTGGCTTCTGCATGCTCCATTTTAGACCCATTGCAGGCTGCTGGGATCACCACAGCACATCGCTGCTGATTGCCACCAATCGCCATCTCTGTGCATCATGTTCTTGGCCTATTCCAGGCAGCAGGGATTGCTGCTGCCGTCTCCGCTCTCCGCTGCCTGGAACTGCCAAAAATGTGATGCGTGGAGGCCAAAAATGCGATATGTGGAGGCCGGAAACTGCCGAAGGGTGGGGACCCTTGGGTGGGTGGGATTTTGGCCACATTTGCTTTATAAGATGCCCAGACATTTCCTCCCACATTTAGGTGGGGAGAAAGTACATCTTATACTCTGAAAAACATGGTAAATAATTTGCAGTTGAGGTGTTTTTCGTATCGTCTCAAAATCTTCTTGAGGAAGGCCTCTTCACTCTGCCCAAAGTCAATAACATCTGACTATTCTTGTTTATTTTCTCAATGAAGAGAAAAATAAATAAAATTCTTCCCTGTGGCCTCACACAACTGGATTAGTTATTTCCATTCAGCTCACCTATTTCATTGCCTCGGAGCACAAGATACGCTTTTTTTCAGCTAGCCTGGGATTATAGATTATTGGGTTTCTTGGGGAAAAAATAAAAAATAAATGGAATGAAAATATCATGCCTATAAGAATTCTACCTGATTGTCAATTATATTTGCTTCGATCTGTCCCAAAAAGCATCAATGGAATTATTCTTTCTACATTCCAAGTAGCCATCTCATGAATTAAGGCATTTCACAAAATCAGTAAAGAAAGAGCCAATTTATGGGGATATCAAACGTTATTAAATACTCCCATCATCTCCATTTTAGCTGAGTTGGATCCCACTTTTCTTATTTAAAGATTGTCTTTATCTCTTTTATCCACCAGACCTTCTCATCCATATTTCTGAAGCGGTAAAAAAACAAAAGGCTTCTTTGTTTATCTGTTGGTTAGTTTCATTTGATCTATTTTTAGGATGTTTCCTTGCTTAATGGACACTCAAAGTACTTGACTGCATTAAACAACTGCCAAGTTACAGCAAAACAGAGAAAATGGATTAGCGCTGCTGTCTCAGCTTTTCTGCCCATTGAAAATGTCCCATTAAAAAAAATTACAAATCTACTTCTCTTGCTTTTTGTGGGCTGATCAGAAGTAATTAAAACAATTAAACCTACAAGTCAGAATATAAATCAAGGAATAAACACCTAAATCTTGAATATTCCTGATAAACTAAAAATAATAATAATAATAATATATTGTATTCATCCTATTTGTGAGCATGCATTGGCCTAGAGGTGATGCTCTCACTTCACAATCAGGAGGCTGTGAATTCGATCCTAAGTAGGGGCAGATATTTCTCTCTCTGGGTGCAATGGGTTATTGTGTGCTGTGAACTCTATGCAGGTGTCAGGAAGGGCATCCGGCTAGTAAATGCTCAAACTCCATTCAGTCATCCTAACTTCACCCCGATGCTGGGGATTACAGGGTCGTTTTTTTTTTTTTTACAGACAGCAAAGATTTGTATGGCCAGTTCACTCATCACACCTTGGATGAGTGGAAATGAGATCCAAAGAGTTTAGATGGCATTGTTCTCAACACTTTTTTTTTTTTCAACAGCCAGAGCTGTTGACGCATGTTGACACATTTTTCAACAGCCAAACTAAGACAGGAGTGGATCAGATAATGTGAGCAGTGACCAGAGATCTTTAGCAGCCGTGCTAACTGATAATGATGTCTGCAGGGAGAGATCAGCTGGATAAGGCTATACCTCTGTCACACCTGGGCAATTCTGTGCAGGAAGTACAGCTGGTTCACTGCCACACACTGTTACCATCTGCTGCACTCTTTCAAACGGCAATATTAACCTCCTGGACACTTCTGCTTCCTATAGACGAAATATAGATCTCTTTCTCATGGCAGCTGGAAGCGCTATCTCCTACTGATGGGGAAGTTTGTCTGCAGAATTAAGAGTTGCTTAGTGCATCGGTGCATTAGAGGATATTTAACGGCAGCAGCTAATCAGGATGAACACAAGGCTCTGTCAGGAATGCCAAGATTATTGGGAGCAGGGGAATCCAATCAGAAAGTTACATCTAGAGTTCTCACGCTGTTACCTTGTCACTGGGAATTTACCTTTAAATTGACTGATAAATGGGAAGGAAGGTAACCAAGGCTTGCTTCCTTCTTTCTTATCCTTGTTGCCATTAGTTTCATTTCCTCTTTTTATTTCCTGCAACAGATCTAGACTTTGGAGCATTTGACATGACGATGCTCGAGAATGTTCGCTTACAGTTCTCTGAGGTTTTTCTTCTTCTTCTGGTAGACATGTCATTGACTTCTTTGGTGCTTCAGTCCTGGTTGCTATATGATTTCTTATCAGGTTGTATGGGATTAGGTGGGCTGTTCTGTTGGATATTGCTATTTTCTATAGGATCGACATTATCTGGTCCTTCTTATGGTTCAGATAACACAACAGAATAACAGAGTTGGAAGGGAAATCCAAGCCCCTCTATAAAGAGACCCGATGCCACTGGTGAAATGTAAAATTTGTTACTACCGGTTCTGTGGCCGTGGCTTGGTGGAGGGTGGCGATAATGTGACTGGGTGGGCATGGCCAACTTTTTTTTTACTTTTAAAAGCATTTTTTTCTACAACCTCTTCGGCCGAAGAGGTTGTAAAAAAATGCTTTTAAATGGCTCTGACGATCCCAGCTGAGTTGCCTGATCATCAGAGGCTTTTATTTTATTTTCAACGCATTTTTTTTTTGCCTTTAAAAGAAAAAAAAAGCCTCTGATGATCAGGCAACTCATCTGGGTTCATCAGAGCCTTTTAAAAGCATTTTTACAACCTCTTCAGCCAAAGAGGTTGTAGAAAAAGTGCTTTTAAAAAGCTCTGACGATTCCAGCTGAGCTGCGCAATCATCAGAGTCTTATTTTTTTACTTTGAAAAGCATTTTTTCGGCCGAAGAAAAAATGCTTTTAAAAATAATAATAAAAAAAAACCTCTCTCTGATGATTGTGTGGTTCAGCTGGACCTGGGGGGGGGCAGGGATTTTTGCTACCGGTTCTCCGAACCACCTGCCGCCATCGCTACTGGATCAGGTGATCTGGTCCGAACCGGGAGCATTTCACCCCTGCCCGATACCCATGATGGTGAACCTATGGCATCCATGCTGGAAGTGACATGCAGAGCCATCTCTCTGGGCATGCCAACTCTTGCCCGTTGCAACAGTTTCTGGCGTGCCTTCCTGTGTGCTCATGTGTGCTTCTATTTTGGCACTCGGTGCCGAAAAGTTTCGCCAACACTGCCCTTCACCATTTCAGACAAGTAGCTGTCTAATCTCTTCTTAAAAGCCTCCAGTGATGGAGCACTCACAGCTTCTGAAGGCGAGCTATGCCACTGGTTAATTGTTCTCACTGTTAGGAATTTTTTTCCTTTTCTAGGTTGCTGCTCTCTTTGCTTTGATTAGTTTCTCTTTGATTAGTTTCCATCCATTGTTTCTTGTCTTGCTTTCTGGTGCTTTAGAAAATAGGTTGATGCCCTCTTCTTTGTAGCAGCCCCTCAAATATTGGAACATTACTATCATGTCACTTCTTAGTCCTTCTTTTCACTAGACTAGACAAACCCAATTCCTGCAACTGTTCTTCATACGTTCTTGTTATGATACTTATTTATTTGTAATTATTTTCAATATCTCTAATATTCCAATATCTCAGGGGTTGCCACAAAGAAGAGGGAGTCGGGCTGTTCTCCAAAGCACCTGAGGGTAGGACAAGAAGCAATGGGTGGAAACTGATCAAAGAAAGAAGCAACTTAGAACTAAGGAGAAATTTCCTGACAGTTAGAACAATTAATAAGTGGAACGACTTGCCTTCAGAAGTTGTGAATGCTCCAACACTGGAAATTTTTAAGAAAATGTTGGATAACCATCTGACTGAGATGGTGTAGGGTTTTCTGCCTGGGCAGGGGGTTGGACTATAAGGCCTCCAAGATCCCTTCCAACTCTGTTGTTATGTTATGTTATGTTAAGTTTTACCTCCTTCTACTTATTATCCAGCCTACCTATATTTCTCTACCAGCTTACAGTTTCTTACTCTTATTATCCAATCTATCTACATTTTACGACAATAATACAGATCAGGGGTCTCCAACCTTGGTCCCTTTAAGACTTGTGGACTTCAACTCCCAGAATTCCTTAGCCAGCTTTGTTTTGCTTTGCTGGCTGAGGGACTCTGGGAGTTGAAGTCCACAAGTCTTAAAGGGACCAAGGTTGGAGACCCCTGATACAGATGGTGTACTACTGTAAAGCTTGAGTCATTTTCCTTGAGAGAGAGAAAGAAAAAAAAAATCCACAATGCTAATATTGCAAATCCCATTTTTTTAATAAATATTGAGAAAATGTACCTCTCCATCTATATATGATGATACGTTTTCCAATGAGAAAAACTTGAAAGATTGCTAAAATAGTTGGGATCTAGCCACACCATCATTCAGTAATAAAGACTAAGAATACTGTTACATGAATAGCTCTGTCCAATGAAAGGTTGGGAAATAACTTTTCTTAATGTGTATGATTTGTAATCCAGCTAGGAGTACAGAAAGCCCATTTCAAAATAACTAGGGTCCAGAGCTAGACTGGGACCGAATTAAGTGAATATATTAGCATTTTAAAATAATTACTTTGGTATTACAGATTGAGTTTAAAATGTGGCAGTAGGCCGGGAATGACCACAGCTGAAGTTCACATTGCTTTGTGTTCAGAATTAAGGCCCTAATTTATAATAGTATTAATAGTGACATCTGTGTTGCATCTATTAGCTAGGTTTAATAAATCAAAAATTCAGGTCAATCAGCAATTTTGCAAATGATTTTAACTCTCAGATGGCTAAGCTGCCATAATGAATGTTAGCAATAATTTAAAATTGTATTGGCAGGCCTATTTGCTTCGGTTTAAGTTCTATCAGCGTTCAGTTTCAGTCTTTGAATGTGGGGAAGATTTATAAGCACATTTTACTTATAAATGTGCTTATGAAAGAGTCAGACATGGTTGAAAATTGCAAAAAGGCCCACCAGTTTCCTAGGATCTGTGTAGTTCTAGTAACCATGTATGGTGAGTTCCTTTGTTGTGCTTGTACAGAAGTGATTTACCAATGTAAACAGTACAGAAATTAATTACCACTAGCACTGATGATGTTAGTTGAGTGGTGCAGTGGCCTAGAGGTGGAGCTCTCACCTCACCATCAGGAAGCTGTGAGTTCGATCCTAGGTAGAGGCAGATATTTCTCTCTGGGCACAATGAGAATGTATCTGCTGAACAAAACTCTGTATTGGCAACAGGAAGGGCATCCGGGCAGTAAACACTCAGCTCCATTCAGTTGCCCAGACTCCACCCAGCAAGGGATTATGGGGTCATTAAAAGAAGATATCCAATGATCTAAGTGCCAAAACCCACTGCAACTACATCACAAAAAAAGGCTTTAAGAGTTGTAAACGTAATCTTACGTAGCTTCTTCTACAGAAACACCACACTGCTAACCAGAGCTTATAAAACATTTGCTAGACCAATTCTAGAATACAGCTCGCCTATCTGGAACCCATACCACATTTCAAACATCAATACAATTGAACGTGTCCAGAAATATTTTACAAGAAGAGTTCTCCACTCCTCTGAATACAACAAAATACCTTATACCACCAGACTTGAAATCTTGAATTTAGAAAACTTAGAACTCTGCCGCCTTCGACAAGACCTGTGTTTAACTCATAGAATCATCTATTGCAATGTCCTTTCTGTTGAAGACTACTTCAGCTTCAATCATAATACAAGAGCAAACAATAGATTTAAACTCAATGTTAACCATTTCAATCTTGATTGCAGAAAATATGACTTCTGTAACAGAGTTATTAGTGCTTGGAACTACCTGATTCTGTGGTCTCTTCTCAAAATCCCCAAAGCTTTAACCAAAAACTCTCTACTATTGACCTCACCCCATTCCTAAGAGGTCTATAAGGGGCATGCATAAGAGCACAAACGTGCCTACCGTTCCTGTCCTATTGTTTCCTTTCATTATATCCAATTAAATAGTTATTACATAAAAGGTAAAGGTAAAGGTTCTCCTTGCATATACGTGCTAGTCGTTGCCGACTCTAGGGGGTGGTGCTCATCTCCATTTCAAAGCTGAAGAGCCAGCGCTGTCTGAAGACATCTCTGTGGTCATGTGGCCGGCAAGACTCAATGCCAATGGCACACGGAACGCTGTTACCTTCACACCAAAGGTGGTCCCTATTTTTTCTACTTGCATTTTTACGTGCTTTCGAAACTGCTAGGTTGGCAGGAGCTGGGACAAGTAACGGGAGCTCACCCCGTTACACGGCAGCACAAGGGATTCGAACCGTTGAGCTGCCGACCTTTCGATCGACAAGCTCAACGTCCTAGCCCCTGTGCCACCGCGTCCCTATAGTTATTACATACTTATGCTCATATATATGCCTATATATTATATAGTTATTTTCATGCTTATGCTCATATATACCGCTGTGACAAATAAAAATAAATAAATAAATAAAGATGATGACTGAGGATGTTACTTAATTTGGGTAATGAAGTATCTGCAAGCAAACCAGATGAACACTGGTGACCTTACCTAGTTCGCGTAATGAAACAACCAAGTCCACACAGTACCAGGAACCCCTCATTTCAACCTTGAGCTGAATATTTGTAAATATTCTCCTTTATTGAATTAGCACTGCTTTGACTTGGGAGGTTCCCTGATTTTCTAGCCCGTGATTCCTTGGGAATCGCCGACAGAAGTAGATTCCAAACCTCATCCTGTTTAGCCTCCATTCATAAATAGGGTCAGCAGCATTTGCCAGCTGGTGAAGTTATCGAGGTATATCCAGTGTTGGGATTCCAAATCTTTTCCTACTGGTTTTATGAGAGCACATGTGCAGCACTCAATGACCACCCTCGGTGTCAGCGCTGGTGAGCTGAGCAATCAGCTCTGCTGCGCAAGTCAGCTGAGCTAAAAAAACAAGGGAATATAGGACAGGGAATGGCGGGGCCGGGAGGGCGGGGCCAGCCAGAGGTGATATTTGCCAAACTACTCAAAATGTCGTGTCCCACTCCCCCTCCGGCGGCCGGGTCTGGGAAGACTGTATCAAGCGTGACCACAAAGCCTCTGCAGCTTTGCCAAATTCCTTTCAGATTTCTCAGGGCAGGCAGGAATCCAAGGTGTGACTTCAGCAAACCAGATGAGACTTTGCTTGACTCAAGGAATGCCAAAAAGCAGATCCTTTATATAGGCCATGGGGTGTGGCTCCATGACTCAGCACTTATCCAGGCCTGCCCCTCCCTTCCTTTTGCTGACGTCGCCTCTCAATTCTCCAGAAGTGGGGATCCATCCACTGTGAATTCCCCTCCTCCTGATCTGCTGCCGGCAATTCTAGCACGTAGCTGGCTTCGTGCTCACACACTGTAGGAGTGAGGTTTGTTTGTTCATTCCTGACATTCTGTCCGGGCATGGTGCCAGGGCTGGGGGCTGGAGGCATGCCAGCCCATTCTTCTTCATTATCAGACTCTGAATCGGATAGCAGGAGATGGGAGGGGCCCGGCTGAGGAGAGGAGGGAGGACAAGGCACAACACAAAATTTCTGCTACCGGTTCACCTGAATCGCTCCAAGCCAACTGAACACCACCTCTGGGTATACCCATGCCAAATTTTAGGAATATAAATTCTTACTGAACATGGAACGGACTGCCGATGACCTTGCGGAAGTACAAATGGTTCTTTGGTCTTCAGTTATTGTCTCAAGTCATCTAGCTAAAACCTGTCAGGAAAAAGTTTGATTGGACACATCAGGATTTGTTTTATCCCAAGGGAGATGTGTCAGGAAGTGAAATCGCCCTTCCTTCCCCAACCCAGCTTTTCACATAGCAGTGGGGAAAAATGCTAATGTAATGCTTTCCTTTGCTAGTTGATGGAGTTCTGAAAAAAACATGATCATCAGAGTTGAGGAAGGAACGGCCAGAATACCATGGAGGCAATGGTGAAATTATTACGGTGAAATTTACTACCGGTTCTGTGGGCGTGGCTTGGTGGGCATAGTGTGGCTTGGTGGGCATGGCAGGGGAAGGATACTGCAAAATCTCCATTCCCACCCCACTCCAGGGGAAGGATATTGCAAAATCCCCATACCCTCCCTCCACCACTGGGGCCAGCCAGAGGTGGTATTTGCCGGTTCTCCGAACTACTCAAAATTTCCTCTACTGGTTCTGCAGTACCTTTTCAGAACCTGTCGTGTCCCACTCCCCCTCTGACGACCGGGTCTAGGAAGTCCATATCAAGCGTAGCAACGAAGCCTCTGCAGCTTGTCAAATTCCTTTGAGGTTTCTCAGGGCAGGCAGGAGTCCAAGTTGTGACTTCATCAATAGCAGCAAACTAGATGAGACTTTGCTTGACTCAAGGTTGGAATGCCAAAAGCAGGTCCTTTATAGAGGCTGTGGGGTGTGGCTCCATGACTCAGCATTTATTCAGGCCTGCCCCTCCCTTCCTTCTGCTGGCATCGCCTCTCAGATCTCTGGAAGCGAGGATCCTCCCACTTTGAATTCTCTTCAGCTGGATCTGCTGTCAATAATTCCAGCACGTGGCTGGCTTCCTGCTCACACACTGTAGGAGTGAGGTTTATCAGGTTTGTTCGTTCATTCCTGGAATCCTCTCTGGGCATGGGGCCAGGGCCGGGGGCTGAAGGCATGACAGGCTGTTCATCTTCATTATCAGACTCGGAGTCTGATAACAGGCCCGAGTGTAGATGGGAGGGTCCAGCTGAAGAGAGGAGGGAGGACGAGGCACAACAGAACCTTCTGGATTTCAACCCTGTATGGAGGGTCTGTACAATTGAATTCAAAGAAATAAATTCCCCTTTATAATTAAAATTTGTATTTAATGATATGTTTTGAGTGGGCTTATAGGGATTTTTATCTTCTGAAATGCACCTATTATATTTAATTTGGTGATTGACACAGTGATAAATTCATCTTCCTCCCTGTATTTGTTTCAGCAGATATATTCTCATTGTGCCCAGACAGAGAAATGTCTGCCTCTATCTAGGATCGAACTCCTCCTGATTGTGAGGTGAGAGCTCCAGCTCTAGGCCACTGCACCATTCCATATGGCATACTTCTGATACATAGAGAAAAACTAGATTATTTATAAGAATCTTTATATTCTATTTCTACCCGCTATGATAAGCCTAGGTTTTGGGTGGGTTTATAGGAATTTTTATCTTCTGAAATGCACCGACTATATTTAATTTGATTTACATAGTGATAAATTGATCTTCCTCTCCGTATCAAAGTACCAGTAAAATCTACCGTTGGGAATCCGGGAAGGGGTGATAAAGAACACAACAAGAGACTCTAGAGAGACTCTAGAAAGAGTGCAGAGAAGAGCAACGAAGATGATTAGGGGACTGGAGGCTAAAACATATGAAGAACGGTTGCAGGAACTCGGTATGCCTAGTTTAATAAAAAGAAGGACTAGGGGAGACATGATAGCAGTGTTCCAATATCTCAGGGATTGCCACAAAGAAGAGGGAGTCAAACTATTCTCCAAAGCACCTGAGGGTAGAACAAGAAGCAATGGGTGGAAAATAATCAAGGAGAGAAGCAACCTAGAACTAAGGAGAAATTTCCTGACAGTTAGAACAATTAATCAGTGGAACAACTTGCCTGCAGAAGTTGTGAATGCTCCAACACTGGAAATTTTTAAGAAAATGTTGGATAACCATCTGACTGAGATGGTGCAGGGTTTCCTGCCTGGGCAGGGGGTTGGACTAGAAGACCTCCAAGGTCCCTTCCAACTCTGATATTATTATTATTATTATTATTATTATTATTATTATTATTATTATTATTATTATTATTATTATTATTATTAAGAGGTGTCAAGAGAATCACTTGGTTCTAGAGCTGTCATTTAAGCATCCCAGCAGTCTAGAACTTAGTAGAATTACTGTGAAGCTGTGAAAAAAAACAACTTGAAGCAGAGTTAGAATTCTATGCTAAATGCTGAAGGAGTGTAAATAAAACTGATAATTTGTTTTATTTATTTATTTTTATTTTATTTAGTTTGTCAAACACGTATGAGATAACAGGTATAAGTATAAACATGGACACGAGCACACGGATTGAGTACAAATAAATGGGGACAGTAGGACAGGGACAGTAGGCACATTAGTGCGCTTATGCATGCCCCCTTAGGAATTGTGTGAGGTCCACGGTAGACAGTTTAAAGGTTAAAGCTATGGGGGTTTGAGGAAGTAACAACGGCGTCAGGTAGTGCGTTCCAGGCATTGACCACTCTATTGCTGAAGTCGTATTTTCTGCAATCGAGTTTGGAGCGGTTTACCTTGAGTTTGTATCTATTGTTTGCCCATGTATTATTGCGGTTGAAGCTGAAGTAGTTGTTGACAAGTAGGTCATTGTAGCAGACAATTTTGTGTACTATGCTTAGGTCGGACCATAAGCGGCATAGTTCCAGGTTGTCCAAGGCCAAAATTTCAAACCTGGTGGCATAAGGGATTCTATTGTGAGCAGAGGAGTGGCATTTCCTAGGAAGAGTTATCACAGGGCTGGATTGTATGGCTCAAACTCTGTGTGAGGATATCTTCGCAAAGATTAACTAACAGTTTTCCTCTTAGACTGGAAGTGGACATGTAGGAGACTCCAAAGAGAAGTCCTGATCAAGTCCAGGAAGCCAAATTAACATATTCCTTACAATGGTTGTCCAATTTCGACCTGAATACAGGCAGTGAAGTGGATCTCAACATCTCCTTCAGTAATTGTGTCTGCTGTCAATGCCTCATAATACTAGAAAGAGTTTTTATTTATTTTTTTAACATTCACCTTTCTTTGTGGCTTAGATCCATTATTCTGTCCTGTACGTTAGGATTAAAGAGAAGAGGGTTTCATTTTCTTTTGCTACTGTAATTACAGAAGAGAGAATACAGAATAACAGAACTGGAAGGAGATCTTCTAGCCCAACACTACCTGCTAGTTTGCTAGTTGATGGAGCTCTGAAAAAAAAAAATAGATGGTGACCAGAGTTGAGGAAGGAAATCCAGGATACTATGGAGTTGAATTGTGCAATTGAATTCAAAGAAATGAATTGCTGTTTAAAATAAAGTTTTAAATTAAAATTATTATGATCCGTTTTGGGAAAAGTGGAAATCCCACCTGTTTTTTTTCCTAATTATTGAATTATGAAATCTTCTTAAGGCTAGTTACAGTGATGATCCATCTATTTGCTGATGAGAAGGAGGAGGAGGAGGAGGAGGAGGAGGAGGGGGAGAAGGGAAGGAGAATGAGAAGGAGAAGAAGGAGAAGGAGAAGGGAAGGAGGATGAGGGGGAGAAAGAGAAAGAGAAGGAGGAGGGAAGGAGGAGGAGGGGGAGAAGGGAAGGAGAAAGAGAAGAGGAAGAGAAGGAGGAGGAGGAGGAAGAGGAAGAGGAGGAAGAGGAGATTTCAGTCCATAATTCATAGCAAAGCTCAAGAGAAATGAGAAAGTGGCTATTTAAAAAACAAGGCATGTTATGTAAAGATGGACTAAGCTTAATGGTTTATTTTTTTTTAAAAAAAAAAGACAAAACAAACATTCTTGATGTATGATGAAGATTGTAGTGTTGGAACACAACCCTTTTCCTAAATCATGTTTCATTTTCTATGACTCCAAAAAGCTATTATCCTTTTTTTTTTTAAGAATGTGGAACAGTTAAGGCAATTTTAAATAAGGAAAATAAAGTGATAGTGGGGAATCACATTTACATGCATACAGATAGAACAAGCTATTTTGACCTTATTAATAAGTCCTAATTATTCTTGTAGGTCTTTCCATTATATTGCTAAACTGAGTGCTTTTTGTCTAGTGGCTGATTTTTATGCTGCAATTGCCCATCAGTTGTGCTGATAGTGTTTTCATTAAAAAAATAATTAACTTTTTTCACTATAATTATGAATTAATTAATTCCTAACTACTTTCTCTACAACAACATAAAACAGAAATGTTGAGTTCTATTTGTATGCAAAATGGTATTTGTCTGTGTGTATGTAAAGATGCATTAATTATACATTTTTGTCAGTTGCTTAGAATAGAATAGAATAGAATAGAATAGAATAGAATAGAATAGAATAGAATAGAGGAGAGGAGAGGAGAGGAGAGGAGAGGAGAGGAGAAGGGTGGGGTGGGGTGGGGTGGGGTAGGGTAGGGTAGAGTAGAGTAGAGTAGAGTAGAGTAGAGTAGAGTAGAATAGAATAGAATAGAATAGAATAGAATAGAATAGAATAGAATAGAATAGAATAAAATAGAATAGAATTTTTTATTGGCCAAGTGTGATTGGACACACAAGGAATTTGTCTTGGTGCATACGTTCTCACCGTACATAAATATTTATATGAAAGATAGAGGCATTAAAACGTTATTCTTTATATCTGTTATCTATCTATCTATCTATCTATCTATCTATCTATCTATCTATCTATCTATCTATCTATCTATCTATCTATCTATCATCTAATCTATCTATGGAAGCATGCTTTCTCCAACAGGGTGTCAGCATTGAATCTTCAAGAGTCTTTGCTCTCAGTACAGTAGACCTATCTTCCCCAAATTTAGAGAAACCCCTTCAAAGCCATCACCATGTCTTTGGGCAAGGAATTGACCATGTTAATTATAGACATGGGTGGTCAAACTAATTTTCATTGGGGGCTGCGTCAGGGTTGTGTTTGACCTCAGAGGGCTGGGGTGGGTGTGGTTGGGGTTGGGCGTGGCCAGGGTGCATGGCCAGTGCGAAATCACTCATGTCAGGGGCTCTGTTTTCATTGGCAGAGGCACCATGGGCCAGTCCTTTGCTCTTTCCAGGCTGGCCCTGCGGGCCAAATCTAAGCACCCTGCAGGCCAGATCTAAGCACCCTGCGGTGCTCCAGCTCACGGGCCTTGGATTTGACACACCTGGTTTAAAGGAATCAACTGAATATCTGTGGACATTCTCATCATCCAGGTCATGATTGTCCAAAAGGTGCTTTTTTCAAAAGGTAACGGGATTTTCTTGTTTTTTTTTCCTTGAAGACTTTTTACTTCTCATCCAAGAAGCTTCTACAATTCTGACTGAATCTTGAGGAATGGAAGGATTTATATTCCTCGCTGTCATCTGAGTTCATTTGAGTCCTTAGAATGCAAATGGCCAGCTGTCTGAAAGGAATATAAATCCTTCCCTTCCCCAACATTTCACTCAGACCTGGAAAAGCTTCTTGGAGGAGAAACAAAACATCTTCAAGGGAAAAAAAAGGAAGTCCAGTTGCCTTTTGAAAAAGCACCTTTGGGATTCCCCAGAGACTACTGTTTAGGGACCTCCAAATAATTGCATTGAAATTAGGGGTAGTGTTTACTTAACCTTCATTACCAGTTCAGAAATGTAAGCGCATGCTCAGAGCGTCAAAAATGGGATGTGATGACATCCAGGTGGGTGGGCGGAGCCTCCCGCAGCTGCTGCTACCAGTTCACCCGAACCCGATAGAACCGGCTGAATATTACCACTGATTGAAACATGTCGTTGCATTCATAATCTCCTTTCCACCTTGCCGAAGCTCCCTTCAGCAGGAGTTTCGGCAAAGGAGGCCGCTTTGTCAAATAGGAGATTTGTAACAGAATCTCCATAGCTTCCAAGAGGAGTGATAAGTGATAAAGAAACGTTGGTTAAAGTGCTGGTATCGCAATGTGTCTCTGGGGTTGAGTAGGAAGGCAAGAATGCTTGCTTGAAGAGCATGCTTCTGCTGCAAGTTTAATCAGTAGTTATGGACAAGACGCTCTTTCACAGATAGTGCTGGCTGAGTCAATAAGTTCCTTTATCACTTGAAACAGAGCAATATGTTTATTTACTTCTCTCTCTTTCTTACATGGATATACAGACCCTGATGCACACAGAGATACATACTCATGTATCTCTGCACGTATCCTAGGGCTATATCATTTAGCTATAAATGTTATCTTCTTCCACTACCCCTCCCCCAAAAAAAACTTTAACCCCAATGTCCACCAGTAGAAGGAAAATACACACACACACACACACACACACACACACACACACACACACACACACAAAAACACCATAAGGAAGGCTGAGCACCAAAGAATCGAGGCCTTCAAAGTATGGTGCTGGAGAAGACTCCTGCAAACCGGTCAGTCCTAGAGGAGATCAACCCTAACTGCTCTTTAGAAGGCGAGATCCTGAAGATGAAACTGAAATACTTTGGCCACCTAATGAGAAGGAAAGACTCCCTGGAGAAGAGCCCAATGCTGGGAAAGATTGAGGGCAAAAGAAGAAGGGGACGACAGAGAACGAGGTGGCTGGATGGAGTCACTGAAGCAGTAGGTGTGAGCTTAAATGGACTCCAGAGGATGGTAGAGGACAGGAAGGCCTGGAAGAACATTGTCCATGGGGTCACGATGGATCAGACATGACTTCGCAACTAACATACACAAAACATATATTTACATTTCTTAGTACTTAATAAACATCATGTTGTCTGGGTATTTAATTTGCTTAGCAATACATATTGCATTCTTAATCTCCACCCCTTTTTTCCAACCACTGATAAAATAGGTTCCATGTTTGACAATATTCAGTATCTTCTTTCTTTCTTTCTTTTTTTCATTTTTAATGTCAGTCTGTCCATTTCTGCACACTCTAGTATCTTCTTAAATATTTCTTCATCTCGTTTTGCCAGCATTGCGCAAATACAATCATTTCTTCCTTCATTTTGCCAGCATTGCGCAAATACAATCCTCACTGCTGTCAAGATGTGCAGTATTAAATACATACTTTTCTTATCAAGTTTACCTGATATTGTACCTAATAAAAATACTTCAGGTTTAAAATCTACATGCTTTCCAATCATCTTTTCTAGCCATTTATGAATCCCACCCCCTTTTTTTTTTGCTTTACCACAAGTCTACCACATATGATAGTATGTGCCCATTTTTTGATTACACTTCCAACATTTGCTAGATATATTTTTAAACATTTTAGCCAACCTAGCCAATAGTAAGTGCCATCTATAGAAGGAAGATTATATCGACTGGGATAGTCATAATTGTTAAAAAGGAGAGACATTCCTCCAAATTTAACAAACTCTGATACAGA